>NC_061090.1:53434363-53439363 GCF_015104395.2 Macrobrachium nipponense | reverse complement strand
CCTTCGTTCTGTTTATCACTACGATGATTAAAGGTTGATTTTGACTATCTGTGATTACCTGGAACATTACACTATCGTTTTACCTGTAATTACCTGGAATATTACACTATGGGGCGTTGGGGTGGGTGTTCATTATCAAAACGTTTGGTAAATATGAATGGTTTCTGAAGGTAATTATCACAACATGTTAGGGTAAACAAGTGATGTTATTGCAAGTAATTATAAACTGCTCGGAATTGATATAATACCTAAGGCCTAAATCCAAATTGTACCCATTTCTTTCCTTCTTGTCTGTTCTTATTGTCAGAAAGCACACAGAGTCTGAAGACGAGAGAGAGCCTGGAGCAATGATTATAATGGTTCCAAGCAAGGATTGATCAAGAGGTTCTGAATACCCGTGTGCAAGATAAGGAAGCAAAAAGGCTTTCCTGTATATTTTGTAAACCCAGGTAACGTAGCATAACATCCAGACTGGTGACAGATGCATTCTGGAACCGCTGTTGGAAAGACCTGAATATTCTGGGACTCGATTCCGAAGGTTGTTATTGAAGGAGGGGTCCCAGGGTCCGTTTTCTTGCGAAAATGAAGTGAATAATGGCATACGTGTTTCGCGTGTGGCTTACTGAATATGTACAAGTGAGGAACATGTTCCCTCTTGATGCCCCTGTTTTTCCCCTCTTTATATATGTAGGGGCGGGGCGAGCGAGGGGAAGGGGAAGGTGAAGGTCTACTGCCTGGGTGAGTGGGGGGGCGGGGTTGAGAGCGGGACAAGGGGGCGGAGCTTGACAACCACCGCCCACTCTCCCCCTCAGTCTTCAGTTGCTACAGGAACATCGCTCGGGTAACAACCGCGTCCTCCCTAGGCGCCTCTTCCTCACTGAAAATCTCCGATGGAAAAATGCCTCTGGTAGGAGGAGTAGGAGATATTATTATCTGAAGCGAACGAGGGGACCCTTCTTCTTCTTCCGTCTGTCTCTAGCATATAAAAAGGTCTCGCGTCACAAACCTTCTTGGGTCAAAGTTGCTCATTCGTGAACGCAGGAAAGGAAAAATAAAAATAGAGAGTGACCCCGTGAACGAGTTCAACGACGGTAAATAAAAAGTTTTTCTTTTTTATTCATCCGCACGGTGACTGTCATTTGTTCTAAACTTTTTTTTTGGGGGAAGTGGTTCTTGTCGACAGAGGTAAAGGTAAGGCACACGTGCATCAAACACACAAGCACGCGTTGCATTCGAAGAGAATAGATGACTTTCCCTTGAGATGCTTCCATGATTTTCTCTCTGACCGCAGAAGACGAAACTCCTCATTGTCCCGCGATGTAGTAGTGCTCGAGGAAGGACCGCTTTCCGTTTTCCCTCGTTGAGTTTTTCATTCGTTTTCGGAGCCTTCGACTCAAACCAGGTCCAGTTCTGTTTCGATTCTCTGTCCACATTCCTTCAGTTTGGCCTCCGCCTGTGACAAACGAGGGTATCGACTCCCCACGAGAAAATGATGGAGAGGAAATATGTCCCCACTGATTGATTGATTAGTTGATTTTCGAATGTTCTTTTCCACCGAGACCAAGAATTATTGCACAATATCCTACGACAAAGAGGTATCATCACATTTACTTTAAACTAATTCAGTCTCTGATGGTTTTCACAAAAAAACGGAAAATAGGGTCAATCCAGCTGCATCGCATTTCTGAATGTTGCACCTAGGTTTAAGTTAACGACAAGAGGAATAAGAGGAATCATTGTGATGACGGGTGTATTGAATCGCACAACTGCTTGTGATATAAGAAAATTGATCGAAATTCCGACATAACTTGGAAAATAGCTCGTAAAGTTTATTCGATTCGTGATCAGTTTAATAGCCCTTTAAAATATTGTTCCTTCGACTTAGTTCCAGAGTTCGCGCCATAATTAATAAATGAAAAATGTATGACGAATTCCACGATCCTCCAAATTGTCGGACTGATACCATATACGACAGGTGACGATAGGAAAGTATAACACATAATAGCAATTGGATATAGAGATAAATTGTATATTTAGTTAAGGTCATCGCCATGGCTCTCCCGAGAAGATCTTGATTGTGAACGAGGAAGCATCTCTCTCTCTCTCTCTCTCTCTCTCTCTCTCTCTCTCTCTCTCTCTCTCTCTCTCTCTCTCTCCTTGCAAAGAGAACGGACTGAAGGCAGCGCGAGGATGCCGGGCCAAGCCGCCTAAATGGCCGGGGACAATGTCCGAATTCACGCGAACGTTGTCAGGACCGCCTGGGACCTCTGAAGAAGAATTCTGAAGAGCGCAGCGACGCCATATTCCAAACAGCCGGAGAGGATACCGAAAGAGCCCAAGGAACACAGCCCCAAGGATCATCCCAGAATGGATGACATGGGATCCTCCTCTTCCTCTTCTTCGTTTTCCATCAAGGAGACTATCTTGGGCCTCAACTCAAGCAGCACCAACACCCACCACCACTCCGGCCACCACGGTTCCAGCGGCCACGTCCTGGAACTCTGGAACACCACCGAACAGGAATACGTGGAGGAGTTCAGTAACCTCAGCCTGCTGAACTCTACGAACTGCACCTGGAATGGTACCCAGTGGATATGCCCCCAGGGGGAATGGGAGCCCAACCCTTACAACCTGCCCTGGTGGCATCAGCTCATCTGGTCGGTGGTCTTCGGGGGGATGGTGCTGGTGGCCACGGGCGGGAACCTCATCGTCATCTGGATCGTCTTGGCCGATCGGCGCATGCGCACCGTCACCAACATCTTCCTGGTCAACCTGTCCGTGGCCGACACAATGGTGTCCACCCTCAACGTCGTCTTCAACTTCACTTACATGCTGAACCTGCACTGGCGCTTCGGCCACGTCTACTGCAAGATCAGCCAGTTCGTCTCGGTGCTGTCGATATGCGCCTCCGTCTTCACCCTCATGGCGATATCCTTCGACAGGTAAAGTCATTGCATTGGGGTTTCTTAGGTTTGACAGGTCAAGATAAGGAATTTTCATTCGTTCGTTCGTCATGTATAGTTAATGGCCTTTCGTTCGTTCGTCAGGTAAAATTAAATGGCCTTTCGTTCGTTCGTCAGGTAAAGTTAAATGGCCTTTTCGTTCGTTTCGTTTCAAGGGTAAACCTTAAATGGCGTTCGTTCGTCGGTAGGTAAACTTACATGCCTTTGTTTGTTCGTCAGGTAAAGTTAAATGGCCTTTCGTTCGTTCGTCAGGTAAGTTAAATGGCCTTTCGTTCGTTCGGTTCAGGTAAAGTTAAATGGCCTTTCGTTCGTTCGTTCAGGTAGGTTAAATGGCCTTTCGTGTCTTTCGTTCGTTCGTTTTTTAGGTAAAAGAAAGGCCTTTCGTTCGTTCGTCAGGTAAAGCAAATGGCCTTCGTTCGTTTGTAGGTAAGTTTAAATGGCCTTTCGTTGTTCGTCGGAAAGTTAAAATGGCCTTTCGTTCGTTCGTCAGGTAAAGTTAAAGGCCTTTCGTTGTTCGTCAGTAAACACAAATGGCCTTGTTCGTTTCTTCAGGTAAAGTTAAATGGCCTTTCGTTCTTTCGTCAGGTAAGGTTAAATGGCCTTTCGTTCGTTCGTTCGTTAGGTAAAGTTAAATGGCCTTTCGTTCGTTCGTCAGGTAAAGTTAAATGGCCTTTCGTTCGTTCGTCAGGTAAAGTTAAATGGCCTTTCGTTCGTTCGTCAGGTAAAGTTAAATGGCCTTTCGTTCGTTCGTCAGGTAAAGTTAAATGGCCTTTCGTTCGTTCGTCAGGTAAAGTTAAATGGCCTTTCGTTCGTTCGTCAGGTAAAGTTAAATGGCCTTTCGTTCGTTCGTTAGGTAAAGTTGAATGGCCTTTCGTTCGTTCGTCAGGTAAAGTTAATGGGTTTCCTACGTTCGACAAGGTAAAGTTAATGAATTTCCATTCGTTCGTCAGGTGAAATTAATGAATTTTCATTCGCTCCTTAGGTAAAGTTAATGGCTTTTTTGTCCTTTCGTAGGTAAATTTCATAACTTTTTGTTAGTTCCACAAGTAGGGCTAATGGCATTGTATCTACAGAGTACGTTCTATCTGTCGTTTATCTTACACTCTGCTTCATACTGTCCATTACCAGCCGCTGTCCAAAACTTCCATATAAAAGGAAAAATGAAATGAACGATGGCTATGCAATGTATAGCCACGTAACATTCCACTGATCCATCTACTATTCACATGATTAAAAACAAGTAAACTAAACCCCTGGAACTATAAAAACCAATGAAATCCGTTCTAAAAAATGAAGTAAATATTGAACTCTTTGCCCCAACTAGATGAAGCGTCTCAATATAGAAAATGGGACACCTGCAATGCAGACTCGCTTGTCAAAATAAGCACATGGGGTAACCGTCAAAAGACGTCTGCAAAGGCATTTCAAGTGAAGCGAAATCACCAAGATAGGAAACTGAAATAGGCAACTTTTTAGTTATAACTTGTTTTAACCTTCTGTTGCACCTGATATTCAACACTTAATTATCAGCTGTACAGAAGAGCGTTCTCTCCTGTCAAAATATTTCTTCTGCGTAGAATTCTCAATAGGTCGACTGTGCTATATTATCTGTTTTCTCAATATACATATTGAAAGAAATGGCCGCGAGACTAGAAGTTAGTCCATTTCGCTCAAAAAGGGGGACATTTTTGCATAACAAAATGGAATAGAAGGGCTCTTCATCAAGTAATACAACAGTATATTTTCCTTGGTATAACTTCTAACTACTGCACTCTCTCTCTCTCTCTCTCTCTCTCTCTCTCTCTCTCGTCTCTCTCTCTCTCTCTCTCTATCTCTCTCTCTCTCAGCATCCAGTTCTCGTCTGCTGTTCCGTGTCCTGGATTAATTCTATACACCTTATACTATGACTTTCTCTCTCTCTCTCTCTCTCCTCTCTCTCTCCACACATACACTTAAATACGGAAACACACACACGCATATATCCATACATATGTATGTATATATTTATGTGTATATGTCTATACATATATCCACATA
>NC_061090.1:53424363-53431863 GCF_015104395.2 Macrobrachium nipponense | reverse complement strand
TTGAGAGGAGGACATTCCTGACCTCAGGGGAGATATATGTTTCGACTTTCTTTATTTAATCTCTTTCTTTTCTTGTGCTCAATGTAACGTATTTATATATGTATAAATGTATGTATTTCTGTGATATATACACACATATATATATGTAATATATATATATATATATATATATATATATATATATATATATATCTAGTATCTATATTATGTATATATGTAAATATATATATATATATATATATATATATATATATATATATATATATATGTGTGTGGTGTGTGTGTGTGTGTGTGTGTGTGCAATGCTTACATCTTAATTCAAATTTTCAATACTAATAATTAGACTTGATTTCAAGTTTTCTTAACTTGCTTTATGAAATCACTCTCTCAGATGTATTTATGGCAAATCAATACATGTATAAGATCACAACCTGACTTGATCGATACAACCGGCTGGTTTGTAGAAATTAAAGAGACCCTCTGCCAGTAAGGACACTTGCCCGAAGGGTGATAAGAAGCAAGAGGCCTTGTGTGAAACTATGGGCTCTTCAACAAAAAGTGTACCATCCCTCCCTCCCGCACTCCCTCCCCCCATTATTTAATCTTAACTGTTTGTCTTTTTTTTCTTTTTTTTTTTTACGTAACCACCCCACCTCTCTCTCTCTCTCTCTCTCTCTCTCTCTCTCTCTCTCTCACTGTCATCCGATGAAGGTGTTTTTACGTCTCCTTTCCTATCTTTTTATTTATTTATTTATCTATTTATTCATTTTTTTTTGTCTCAGACGGCTCTCCCTTCCTCTCCTGGTATTATTATTTCCTTCTATTCTCTCGTCTCCTTCCTTCGTCATCTTCCCCCTGACAACTTATTGGGGCTATTTCTCTCCTCCGTACGATCGATACGCCATCCCCTACATTCTGTTTCTGTCCTTTTGGGGTCGCCCAGATGCTTTGCGTCTCTTTTTATTCGTTGATTCATCGTGCCTATCCTTCCTCTTCGCATGTAAATCATTCGTGAACGCGCGAGAGTGTGTTAAAAAACTCACGCACAAAAATCAGATATTTATTTATTTTTTGGTTGTCGGCATTAGGCTGTTTTAAATAGAACGGGGTAACTATACGAAAAGCAATACAACGGTCTCTGTTGCATTCGTAATTTAACTACTGATCGACGGATGAACCTCCCGTGCAGTAAAACTGTCGGCATTAGACTGTTTTAAATAGCACGGGGTAACTACGAAAAGCCATGCAATGGTCTCTGATGCATTCATGATTTAACTGCTGAACGAGGGATGAACCTCCCGTGCAGTAAAACTTTCAAAAAGATAGACGCATCATATGCCTACACTGTTTCACTAACCTACTTTGCCCATGCTCTCCATATGACCAAAGTTTCACTAACCTGCATTGTGCCCTCTTTTCATGTTCGAACAACCGTTCACCCTCACCCTAGGAAATCTTTCTACCACTTGTTCTTTATATCCTCACTTTATCACTTCCTATTACTCCTCGTTTCTGTTACATGCATTTGTTTTATCTCACAGAACCCCAGTATCATTTTCTTTCCAATCGCACCCACCATCCGGTAATATTTCCACTCATTCAAAAAATCTAACTGTATTTTACTTTCAAGATACGCTGTACGTACAAAAACACATACATTTATCTGTATATATATATATATATATATATATATATATATATAGATATATATATATATATATATTCAACGTAGCACGAAAGTCCATGTGATTGAGAATACCATAAACTCCACGTAAGAAGGCGAGTGAAAACCGGACTTTTTTTAAGTTCACACTTAAAGATGTATGAAAAACAACGAAAGCACTTATTCCAAGTCTGGGTTATATGTATATATATATATATATATGTATATATATATATATATATATATATATATATATATTATATGTTGAATCTACTGGTTATTTTTACCAGATATATATGTAAATGTAATAGTAACAAATGCCCTCTTAACTTCTCAAATTCTTCTATCTTTTTTTTGATACGCTTGTCACTACAAAGAGCAAAGAATTTGAGAAGTTAAGAGGGTATTGTGGCTATTACATTTACACACACACACACACACACACACACACGTATATATGTATACACCTACACTCTTGGAGGCCTTCCATCTGTATTGCACTCATACATACCTATCGTTCGCAACGTTGCAAATTCCTCCCCCGATATTCTTCACGCGCAGAATGAGACATATCCGCCTCCCATTTCTCCAACTAGGCAATATCTCCTTCCACCGAATTGTCTTTGGCCCGATGGAGATATTGTGATACAAATGTATTCCATTATCGGCACGAGGCTCACCTTTCCTTTCTCCCTCCCCCCCCTCCCCCACCCCCGCCCCGCCGGTTTTGCCCTCTGTAAATAAGACGTCTGTCTGTCTGCCGTGTGTCTCTTTCCACGACGTGTATGACACGGAAGCTGAAGTATAAGACGCTACAAGAGGATTCTTCGAGAGGATGTTTTCTTCTAGTTGTTTCCTACCTTTCGCCATTTCTCTTCTCCAATTTGGACTAGGCGTCCGTTCCGATTTGACCTAACCGAATTATTGACAGCTTAATATCTCTCTCGCACAATGCTCTCGCTGTCACACCTATATTACGTTTGTTTGTTTGTTTGCATGGAACCAGAATGGTTATTCAGCAACGGGACCTACGGCTTTACGTGACTTCCGAACCACATCGAGAGTGGACTTCTACTATCACCAGAAATACACATCTCTCACACCTCAATGGAATGCCACTGAGGCGCTCCTATCAATACGTATACGCTTTTGCTTCGCGTGCGAAATTCCATATGACACGTTTTTGTTTTCGTTGCTGGGCTTCGGAAATCTTTTCATTAGATAACACGTTCTTTGGTATATTCCTTTTTTTCAAGACGTGTGCCGGTAACCTTAAAAAATATAATTGATTTCAAAGTACAAGTTCTAATTAATGTATCTGTAGACACGACTTATTGTTCTATAACTTAGCAGACTGAAGAAATATAAAAATTAGTTTATAAAGAAAGCTGGTATATATATATATATATATATATATATATATATATATATATATATATATATATATATATATACACATATAGGGTGTCCATAAAGTACCAGTACCATTACAAGTGTTTATTGCTCAGAATGGTACTGGGACTTTATGGACACCCTGTATATACGTGTGTGTGTATATATATATATATATATATATATATATATATATATATATATATATATATATATATATATGGAAACACACATATGTGTCTGGCTCTGTCTATCTGTAATTATGCAAATATAACAATTTGCTATGAGGCTGATTATTAAGCAAACTTTGCAATCAAAAGCGTTGAAATCCTTCAGAACTTTCCCAGTAACTGAACTTAACGTCGGGAACTCCCGAACGAACAAATGGCTGAATCCATTTCAGCCCGAAGCGAAAGGAATGTCATCGTGGTTAAGAGAGAGAGAGAGAGGAGAGAGAGGAGGAGAGAGAGAGAGAGAGAGAGAGAGAGAGAGAGAGAGAGAGAGAGTTATTTGTTCTAGTGGTAAGGGACTGCGTGCCGTGACTTCACAATACACATTTTGATCTTTGTTAACTTCTGGTGGTGGTTCCCGTCATGCAAGCAGTCGACGGACTTTTTGGCAAAAGTTTAAGATAACTTATCATCTCTCCAAGCACTGGATCTCTCAAGTGCACAGACTACATGAAGATAGAATAATAATAATTGACTATGTATAAATATATGTGTGTGTATTATATACTATATTTATATTATCAGTGTTGCCTTTGCAATGGATCTTCAGACAAAACTGAACCATGGTGATTGTTGCATTCATTCTCAAAGCTGATCCCAGGGTTTAAAACGTTCAAAAAATTTATTATTACCATTATTATCATTACTATTTTTTTGTCTACCACAGTCCTCCTATTCGACTGGGTGTTTTTTCTCCTATTTATTATTATTATTATGATTATTATTATTATTATTATTATTATTATTATTATTATTATTATTATTATTATTATTATTATTATTATTATTATTATTATTATTTTATATATATATTATTATTATCATTATTACTGTTTATATTAGATACATATATATAATAATACATATAAATTATATATATATATATATCTATATACTATATATATATGTGTGTGTGTGTGTGTGTGTTGTGTGTGTGTGCAAAACATTATAAAAAAGCTGCAGCTGTAGCATCTATGTCATGCTGACACGATTCTGCTCTCAGTAAATTCTACATTAGATCCCAGACATAGTTCGAAGTATCATAACGATAACATATCCTAGTAGCAGCTCCCCTCATGCGTTGAAAGCACTGGTTCTCAATGTATTTTTTTAGTGATGGCACCCTAAATAATGTCATCATTACCGTGTCACCCCCTTCTCTCCCCATCCCGCCTTATCGCATTAACATACGTATTATATATATATATATATATATATATATATATATATATATATATATATATATACATATATATATATATATATATATATATACAATTATATATATATATAAAATTATATCATCGACTTTTATCTTAACACAAAGATACCATCACTGACCGATTAATTTGCCTGGATGATACTATGGTCACCCCGTCGCCTACCATTAATAGCAGAAGTATCACCGCCCCTTCCCATACTAATTTGATCCCACCTTCCCTCGTCACTCAATTCGACTACTGTCACAGCCACGCGAGCATTGACCCAGCAAGACCAATATTTGCTCATCCAATCACCTCTCCGCAAAGGACTGCATCATTACTTCGCTTACATTAACCTCTGAATTAACCCGCGTCTCTCGGGTGGGGTACGACGAGGCCGCCCCCTCCCCCCTCTCCTAGAACCAGCAGTCACTTATACTAAAACTACCAACTGAAATTGTCAGGGAGGTCATTTCCCAAAATCGCTCCTCGAACGGGACACTGTCAATGCTCGTCCCCGAAAAGGCTGGATGATTTTGTTCCCTTCGTTTAATGAATAGGACACATTTCCCCTCCACTAACCTCTGATCATAAAACCATCTCGCTCGCCGCCCTTCCCCTCCCGCGCGACGCAGACATGAAAGGGCACCGCTTGTGCCCTTTAATTTACATACAAAATATACCTTCGTGTCCGTTTTATTTGCTGGACTGATATCAAAAGGCTTCTCCCTCCCTTTACATTAATACAAAGCCGTCAGCAAATATCAACTGTTCAAACATCCATTCACTATTTATTTTCCATCCCGTCCTTCCTGCCTTTTATTTGACGGATACTTTTTTTTTCTTTTTTTTCTAATCGGGCAGTGTTTAAGTAAAGTGGAATGATATGGAGATATATGTAGGGGCGTTGTTGGAGTCACGTTTTCTGTTGAGGTTGTTCAAGGTAAAGTGCCATCTATTTGAAATTATTGTAGCTGGTGTTTGATTTAAAAAAAAAATCATACTGATGTTATTCCAAACCGGGTTCTTGCTCGTATGAGCAGCCAGAACAAAAACATTTTTCTTTATATTAACATTATTATGAAATTGTTTTAAGAATACATTCAATATATTGCAAACAGATATGGTTACACCTGTCTTAATTTTTTATCTTACTTTTGTATGTCCTTTGTTCCTTGTCGTTTAAACACACGCGCATACACACGCACGCAAACACACACACACACTCATATACATATATATATATATATATATATATATATATTATATATATATATATATATATATATATATATATGTGTGTAAACAAACAACCAAAAACAACAATATATAAACGAAAATTTACATGTCTGATGTCCAAAAATCTTTACAAGGGAAACAAAAGATGTATTGGTCTCTAAACAAACACAACAAAAAAATAATTGACACGCAAACAACAACAAACAAAAGAACAGACGACAAAAGTATGGATTTCCACCAAATCTGTCGAATCTTATAAATGAATTGTAACAGTATTTTATTTTATTAAAAAAAATGGGAAAAAAACTTGGCATGAAATCAAAACAGTGCACAAAACGCCAGATGGTACGAATGGGGATTTCTGTCGGATCCAGCAAATTCAATGAAAGATTCATAAAATCCATTTACTTCCTTGAAAAAAATAAAGAAAAAACCTGACATAAACAAAATGACAAGTAACACACGCCAGGATTCCTCTCAGATCCTGCAGGATCTCATGTGAAGGAAGAGAGGACCCGTCAGAGCAAATCTGAATACGGCATGTTTCTGCATTCTCTAAGGGGGCTGCATTGCAACCATGCATGCAGTGACAATATGCAATCGTCGCCAATGCACTGGGGTTCTAGAAACGCAGGGAACGAGCTGTAATACAAAGGAAAAGCAATCTGATGCATATCGAGTTAAGAATTCCGCCGAAAGGGAAGAGGACCTTCCACGAGAGCATTCAGTGTCTGCGAAATGCATTTTATGGACGAATATTTCGGCATTTCATGACCTCCAACTCTCTCCCAAGTCCTCGATTCTGCTTGCTTGCATGGAGCGAGTGTTCCCGATAAAAACTGTCCGATTTTTATGCTCTCTCTCTCTCTCTCTCTCTCTCTCTCTCTCTCTCTCTCTCTCTCTTTTTATAGCAATTTTAGCAATGCACGCACTGGTTTTAGTGCATCCATGTATGTGTGTGTATATATTATATATATATATATATATATATATATATATATATATATAAATATATATGTGTGTGTGTGTGTGTGTGTGTGTGTCAATAAAATTGTAATAGCCACAATGCCCACTTAACTCTACAATTTCTTTGTTAGGAGGATATTGTGGCTATTGCAATTTCATATGTATCTGGTGGAAATGACCAGTAGATTCAACACACACACACACACACTCATGTATATTATATATATATATATATATATATATGTATATATATATATATATATATATTATATATATATATATATATGTCCTACACACGCATCGTTAGAGAAGAGAGAGAGGAGAGAGAGAGAGAGAGAGAGAGAGAGAGAGAGAAAACTACCATAATACTCTGTAAGGAAGAAACATAATTTAAACCAGTGATCTGGTACGTTCCGTATAATCCTGCTAAACAAACCAATCTAGTACAAGAGGTCACTACTTTGGGTCAATTTAAATTTGGAGAAAGTCCACGAGCTCCTACGGAAAGTAAGTTGAAGCTTACCACCAAGTGATAAAAAGTATAGATGTTTTTCCCTACTTCGAGACAGAACTTTGAGAATGGCGAGTTGAAATGGGTAGAACGAAGATAAACTACACAAGAGTCGGTCTCGAAGCCTGTACGAAAACAACTCATTACATCACAAAATATGCAAGAAAAAGACTGCTTCATCAGAAAACTGCTGTGCGAAAAAAATTTAATTCAAAACGAAACGGAAATGCAAATTCGACCTTCCAAAGAGGCAAAAACATCTCTATGAAAATACAGATGGAATGAGCAAATATCTCC
>NC_061090.1:53411863-53416863 GCF_015104395.2 Macrobrachium nipponense | reverse complement strand
TGTCTCATGTATTGTCCGTGCATTGGTTTGTTGTGCCAGTCCTCTGTTCTTTCTGTCTTTCTCCTGTCTCTGTATATTTCTGGGTTTTCGTCTGCTTTTATTAGTCCTTCTTCCCATGCACTCTTTAGCCACTCGTCTTCACTGGTTTTCAGATATTGCCCCAGTGCTCTGTTTTCGATGTTGACGCAGTCCTCTATACTTAGTAGTCCTCTCCTCCTTCCTTTCGTGTTATGTATAGTCTGTCCGTATTTGCTCTTGGGTGTAGTGCTTTGTGTATTGTCATATGTTTCCTGGTTTTCTGATCTATGCTGCGGAGTTCTGCCTTCGTCCATTCCACTATTCCTGCGCTGTATCTGATTACTGGCACTGCCCATATGTTTATGGCTTTTATTATATTTCCGGCGTTGAGTTTTGACTTGAGTATCGCCTTGAGTCTCTGCATATATTCTTTCCTGATCGTGTCCTTCATCTCTTGGTGTTTTATATCTCCTCCTTCCATTATTCCCAGGTATTTGTATCCTGTCTCATCTATGTGTTTGATGTTGCTCCCATCTGGTAGCTTTATCCCTTCAGTTCTCGTTACTTTGCCTTTTGTATGTTGACTAAGGCGCATTTTTCTATTCCAAACTCCATCCTGATGTCCCCAGATACAATCCTTACAGTCTGGATAAGGGTATCTATTTCCTTGATGCTCTTACCATACAGCTTGATGTCGTCCATGAACATCAGATGGTTGATTCTGTTGCCTCTTTTCTTGAGTTGGTACCCGGCATCCATCTTCTGTAGTACTTTAGTCATGGGAATCATGGCTACTACGAAGAGTAGTGGGGACAGTGAGTCGCCCTGGAAGATCCCTCTCCTGATATTAACCTCTGCTAGTCTTATTCCAGAGCTTGTAAGTATTGTATTCCAGTTGCGCATTGTATTTTTGAGGAAGCTGATGGTATTTTCCTCTGCCCCATATATTTTTAGGCATTCTATTAGCCATGTGTGTGGTATCATGTCGAAGGCTTTCTTATAGTCTATCCATGCCATGCTTAGGTTGGTTTTCCTTCTCCTACTGTTCTTCATTACCATTTTGTCTATCAGGAGCTGGTCTTTTGTGCCCCTACACTTCCTTCTGCAGCCTTTCTGTTGGTGGGGGATGGTGTTTGTCTCCTCTAGGTAGTTGTATAGCCTTTCACTGATGATACCTGTTAGTAACTTCCACATTATTGGTAGGCAGGTGATAGGCCTGTAGTTACTGGCTATATTTCCCTTACTCTTGTCTTTTGTACTAAGGATGTTCTTCCTGTGGTCATCCATTTGGGTGCTTGGTGATTTGAGATACAATGCAGGAGTTGTTCTGCTATTCGTGGGTGTAGGGCCTTGAAGTTTTTGAGCCAGTATCCATGGACTTCATCGGGACCTGGGGCTTTCCAGTTTGGCATTTTCTTTAGTTGGTGTCTGACTGTGTCTGTCGTGATGTCTGTGAATCTTTGTTTTATTCTCCCTGTTTCTTCTTCCTTGACTTCCTGGAGCCATGTTGCATGTTTGTTGTGTGATACCAGATTGCTCCATATGTTTTCCCAGAGTCTCTTACTTGGTTCGGCTTCAGGAATTTCTGGTGGTTGTCTTCCCCTCTTAGTTGGCTGTATAGTCTTTTCTGGTTGGTTTCCGAATAGTTTGTTCTGTTGGTATCCCTTATTCCTGTTCATGTACCGTTGGATCTTATGTGCTTTGGCCTTAAGCCTCTGTTTTACATCTTCTATTGTGTTGTTTAATCCCCTCTCTTGTACTTTGTATTTCTCGTTGAGTTCCTCCCTTGTTTTCTTGCTTCTTAGCCTTTTTTCTGCCATCTCTTTCAGTTTACTCAAGTCAGATCTCATCACCATGATTTGCTTTTCCAGGCGCCTTTTCCAAGGAGGTTGCTGTTTTTGGTTGCTGTTGGGTTGGTTGGTGTCGAATTCCCATCAGTTCTGCTACTAATCTTGCTCCTGCATATGTCAAGTTATTTGTTTCTGTGATACTGGTGGTCTGTATAGCCCAGTATTTCATTGACCTCACTTGTTTTCTCCCTTAATTTCTTGGTGTTGTAGGCTTTCATGGAGGGGATCTTTGTTCTCTCTGTATCTGGCTCCATCCATTGTCTAATCTTTTCTACCCATTCCGTCCTCTCTGTTACTTCGTCGGTGTTTCTTCGTGTGTCGTTGTTTGATACCTCATCCTCCCTGTCGTCTCTGTGGCATCGTCTCTCAGTTCGTCTTCGTGTAATTCGTTGTCGTGTGACATTTCCTTTCCAGTTCTTCTCTTTCTGTTGGGGAGAGTCAGTTCTTTTTCTTTATGTTCCTTGCTTGGTCTGCCAGCCTCTGCTCTGTTTGGGGGGTGTTATTCCTCTCATTCCAGATGTTGACCAATCTTCTTCTATATCCTCTCTCCGTCGGGTTGCTTCTGATGTAGCATCTCCATATTTCCTTATTTTCTCTCTTGTCCATTTCTTCCTTTTTGCCTCTGTAGCTCCAATCTCAGGCTGTTGATTATTGTCGTTGTGGTGATCAGTTGCTGGATGACGACCTCCAAGTACCTGACCGTCTTCCCCTTCAATTGGGTTGAATACCTGGTTGCCGGACGAAGCTCCTCTGTTGCCAGAGGTTCCATTTACGTCGTTGTCGTTTAATCCTTCATTTCTTTCCATCATTGCTGAGTTTTGCTATTTAACCCATAGCTGGACCCCCTACCTCATCAGGGATAGGTACTCATTTACAGCTGAGTAGACTGAGGAAATTATGGTAAAGATCCTTTCCCAAGGAATCAACGCCGAGGAGAGCGGTCACCCATCCAACGACTGACCAGAGCCAGTGTTGCTTAACTTGACTTAAGTCTATTGACGACCTAACCCACTCCTCCACGGCGCCACATATTATTATTATTATTATTATTATTATTATTATTATTATTATTATTATTATTATTATTATTATTATTATTATTCTTATTATTATTCAGGAGATAAACCTCTATTCATATGGAACGAGGCTACAAGGGCCACTGACCTGAAATTTAAGTGTCCAAAGCATACGGGGATCCTCTGAAATGAATGACAAGTGACAATAGGAAATACTAGAAAAGAAAAAAGAATATTAATAAATCAATAAACAAACATATGAAAACGATCAATAAATGAATAAAACCCAACGCGAACTCCTTGAGGGGCGCAATACATTGTATATTTTCGATGGAATGAGGGAATGAAGTGGATTTTGCAGAATTGTGTGGAATGGTTTCTGTAACTACCGTAAATTTAAGCATGCGTCTCGAGTAAGCTGAAGGTCGGATCACGTCTTGTTTTCTTATGATGTGAATATTATCATTATTGTCACTATTATCAATTGTGCAATGAAAGTTAGAAATCAAGGCGCAAATACGAATATAAAAAGCGTCAAGAGGCCAAAAAGAACAATAGCAAATAATTATAAATTAACAAATAACGTCTCCCGCTGGATAGGATAGAGGAAAACAGCGTCTTATTTTCAGATCGTTTGGGTCAATCAGTAAAAGCTACTTATTCCTGTAACCTTTAAATTGCCTCGATAATTATTCTGTCATCTCCTCCATTTCAGACGATAAATGTAACATCTGTGTTCCAGACGATTTCGAAACTCTAAACAATGCAGACTTTCTGGAAGACCCATTCAAAACCATTTTTTATTGCTGGTTTTCATAAATATTGCATGAAATTCTTTACATTGCGATGTATACATACGTTTATCTCAGCCTGTTTGGAATTGAATAATATTTTTGGTCTTATCTAAAAATTGTTTGCTGGTACCTCTGAGTGATTGCTTTTGTTGTGTTCACAATTATATAACTTTTAATTCTTGCTTTACATGAACTGAAAGGAATAAAACCCATGACTTATAGCCCTTGTGTGAAGATTCACTTGATTCATTACGAAATAACTGGAATAACAACGGAGAGAGAGAGAGAGAGAGAGAGAGCTTTTTTTAATCCACTAACGATCTCATATATATATATATATATATATATATATATATATATATATATATATATATATATATATATATATATATAGTTAGGCAGCGAGATTCCCAGAATCCGACTACATACAGAGCAGAGCTCACACCTGGATCTATTTTGACGACGCCGAACAATGAACCAGTTTCGATACAAAGGGTTCGCCATTCATGCGTAACTGTAAACACTGTTCAGATAGTGTAGCAGTTCTTTAATCATCATAATATATTTGTAAAACCGTGAGCAGTTTAGATGTTACATCAGCTCTATCATCACCGTATAATATTCCTCAACAGTCGACAGGCCAGGACCATGGACCAAGAGGTGAGACATCGAATTCAGGCAGGATGCAATAACTGGAGGTCTGCATCAGGGGTCCTCTGTGACAAGAAGGTCCCTCAGAAATTGAAGGGAAAGTTCCATAGGACGGTGGTCAGACCAGCAATGTTATATGGAACAGAAACAGCAAGTATGAGGAAAACAAAGGAGAAGAAGATGGATGTAGCAGAAATGAGAATGTTGAGATGGATGTCGGGAGTAACAAGGGAAGATAGGATTAGAAATGAGTATATAAGAGGATCGACAAAGGTAGTTGAAATATCGAGGAAAATACAGGAGGGAAGGCTTCGATGGTATGGACACCTGTTACGAAGGGAGGAACGTCATGTTGGAAGACACTTTGACTCTGGGAAGACATACGATGGAGATGGAAGTGCGGGGTAGAAGGAAGAAGGGAAGACCAAGAAAGAGATGGCGTGATTGTGTAGGGGAGGATATGGTATTAAAAGGTAAAAATGAGAAAGAGGCACAGGACAGAAATCGATGGAGACGATTCATTCACAACGGCGACCCCATATAAAAATGGGTTTAAGCTAGGAAGAAGAAGTCGACAGACCAGGAAGCGCGTGAATTATGGTACTGTTTGCACTGAACGATTTCGCACCCCCGAAAAATAATTCGCACTTGTCCTCGATTGTCAGTATTGG
>NC_061090.1:53404363-53409363 GCF_015104395.2 Macrobrachium nipponense | reverse complement strand
TTTGAATATTTCATCCTATAACCCAGGCATCCAGTCTTCCATTATTCTATTTTAATATTTTACCCTATATTTGAGGCATTCTTCCTTTATTCTAGCTGAATATTTTAACCGATAACTGAGGCATTCTTCCATCATCCTAGCTGAGTATTTTAACCTATATCTGAGGCATTCTTCCATTGTTCGGTTTCAATATTCTAACCTATAACTGAGGGATTATTCAATCATTCTATTTTAATATTTTAACCTATTACTGAGACATTCTTCCATGACTATTTTCCAGACAAATGTCCTACTACTACAGCAACAATTAATATGAGTATTATTACTATTATTCTTTTCTGTAGTACATTAGTATTAGTACATGCTGTTGCTATACTTACTGCGTATTGATACGCACAACTGTATTTTTTATGCGTTTACATTAAATGTCATTTTACCTTTTTAAAAGGACGTAGAATTCGGGCCAGAGGCCAAGAGCTGGGATCTTCGAGGTCATTCAGAGCCGGAAAGGCAACTGACTGTCAGATGGGAGAAAGGGAATATGAACGGAGGTACAGTAAAAAGGAATTAAAGGTTGCAGCTAGGGGGGATAAGGAAGGGACGCTGCAGATACCCCACCTAAGGGATTCATCTCTTTGAACATCTTTCAATAATAGAAACTGTCGATAAAATCAAACGGACGTTTCTCTCTATTAAGTGGAACTTCGTTTCCAAATCTCCTTCGTTCAGACTCTGACCTTATCAAAGGTCATGTCTCCCTTAAGGGGAAAAGGTGACAGTAGCCGCACCCGATGTCGACCTCCAAGGTGTGACGGGCTTAAGCCTCCGGGGGATTTTCGTATAAACAAAACATCGTAAAAAAAAATATCGCTTTGTTAGCTTGATACTTGAGGTAAAAAATAGACAAGTATTTTCTCATCTCTCGTATTCGCTTGCTTACGTCTAGGTCCCAGTAATTCTTATGCCTCTGGAGGCGTTTCGTATAAACAAAACACTTGTCGTTTAATGAACTCGATATTTGAGGTAAGAACAAAGTAAGTATTTTCTTATTTCTCTTATTTCTCTGGCTACCATAAAAGTCCCAGTAATTCTTACACCTCTGGAGACGTTTTCTAAATATATATATATAATATATATTATATTAAATATATATAAATATAATTATAATCACCATAATATGTATATTATTATTATATATAATAATAATTATAAATATATATTATTAATAATATATATATATGTTTAATATATATATATAATAATATATATATATATATATATATATATATATATTTATACCATATATACGATATATATAATACTATATAATAATTTATATATAATATCTAATATATATATATGTGTGTGTATATCCTAAAAATATTAGATTGTTCAGCTTGATATATGAAGTAAAAAATTTTTTTTTTCTAATTTCTCTTATTCTGTTACTAACACAAAAGTACCAATAATTCTTATACCCCCGGAGGCGTTTAGTAAAATAAATGAATAAAAAAATATCGTAAACAAATTTACATCGAATCTCCACTGATGTCTCAAAACATTTAATGATTCATTAGTTAAATCTTCAAATCTTCATATTTTTTCGAACATTAACTAATTGAAAATGTTCCATTGTGCTATCAAGTCTATTTCAAAGGTTGGACTATTTTCGTATATTTATCTAATGAAAAGAAAATGAGCGAACACATATTTGGAAAATAAAATACAACTTGACACCCATAAACTTAATCATACAAAGTTCCTAAAGAACTTTACCCAAACGAAATAGAAATTGAATGCAAAAATCTAAACTCACTAAAGCGTGTACACATGAATGCACATAAATAACGTTCGTTATATGTGAGCAATGATCTCTATCTATATCATTACTAACGAAAGATACATAAACAGATATTCCACGTAACTTTCCACAACGTCTTCATACGAATCTGGCACGTATTGCAGGGATATGCAAATGCAATGTTCCATTTTCTGTAGTAGAATCCGTGAGGTATAGTTTACTTGTGTATGATTTAAGTACTGTAGATATAAGCATCTTACATAATCGCAAAACACAAGCATAACAACCTACATAAATGTTGTAAGTATGTATACTATATATATGTATATATATATATATATATATATATATAATAATATATATATAAACTAAACGGCGGTAATATCAAAGCACACTATCGAAGATACGCACGAACGCACGAACAAACGACGGATTTCGAGTCTCATTTGTTTGTCAGTTTAAAGCGACGCAATGCTCTCCTTTAAAAAAAAAAAAAAACAAGCAAGCCGGTCATTAAAATGATTAACCGGGGCGCTGCTTGCAAAATCATAGCGCTGGCACCGGGTCCTCCTTTGAAATTAACCCAATTAACCTTAACGCCGTTCTAACACCCAATCTGTTTTTTTTTTTTTGTCATTGTGTTGACAAGTAGATGAGGAAGCATGTGTGTGTTTTCTGATTTGACTGCGATTTGTACCTAAGCGTGTAAGTCAGGTGCGAGTGTGTGTCTCTGTATATTTAAATCAGGTGCAAGTAGACATCTGTATATTTAAATCAAGTATTAGTAGACATCTGTATATTAAATTAGGGGTGTCTGCATATTCATATCAAGTGCGAGTGTTTCTCTGTATATTCAATTCAGGTGTGAGTGTGTGTATGAATATCTAAATCAGGTGCCAGTGTTTCTCTGTATATTTAAATCAGGCGCGAGTATGCGCCTGTATATTTAAATCAGGTGCTAGTAGATATCTGATTTAAATCAGGTAGTGGTTGACGTCTGTATATTTAAATCGGGCGCGAGTGTGTGTCTGTATGTGTAAATCATGTGTACGTTTGTTTCTACATGTGTAAATCTGACATGTGTTTGTGTCTGGATGCATTAATCAGATGCGTATTGGTTTCTGCAGGTGAAAATCCTGTGTATGTGAACATTCACTATTTGTTTGTATTAGTTTGTAAAATCCATTTTCCGTGTTTATTTCTGTGTATGTAACTCAATGCGCCTTAGACATTAGTGTCTGTATTTGTCTGTGATATGCTCACACCAGTCGCTTAATACAAGCTCTATAACTACTCTGTAACCCTTTGTTTGTAACTGTCAAAGGACACGTACACCGTGTAAGTATTCATGGAGAGACCATCTGCTTCATGAATATAATCTCTATTTCGTATATATCTGTTTCTCCTATATATCTATTCCGCTAAGAGGCGCCGTCTAAAGCGTATCCCGTTTATAGACAGACATGTATCCATTACCTATGATGCATGTGCTCCTATGAGACCCGCGATACGTGCGCTGGTTCGCATTAATCTCTCCGGTTTGGCCATGTGTCATGATCTCCAGAGAGAGAGAGAGAGAGAGAGAGAGAGAGAGAGAGAGAGAGATGGCCGGAAAAGCATATATGCTTGCAATTTACGATCAGTTGCCTTAAGGTACACCATCGCATGAATCATAGCCGAATGCAAATGATTTATCCCAAAAGCAGCTACTACTACTACTACTACTACTAGCTCAAGGTAGGGATCGGGACTTGCAGCAGCTCTCTGGTGCTCTCTCTCGGTTATGCTCTCATTAGCATAAACCCAATAACAACCAGGTATGATGGGGAGCTGAGGGTACATACATACGACGTGTACACGTCGCAGTGGAATTGGATATCTAATGGATAGTTTCCATCGAGGGATTTTGAACCCCATCTCTCTCTCTCTCTCTCTCTCTCTCTCTCTCTCTCTCTCTCTCTCTCTTCTGCAAACTGAAGCCTTTCATCTCAGCCTGACCAGCTACCATAGAGCTTGTAAAATCTCTCTCTCTCTCTCTCTCTCTCTCTCTCTCTCTTCTACAAACGCAGCCTGACCTGCTACCATCGCTCTCTCTCTCTCTCTCCTGCAAACTGAAGCCTCTCACCTCAGCCTGACCTGCTACCGCAGAGCAGCAAGGTCGTTCTGATCATCAAAGGACATGGAGTTAATGTGGTTAATCTCTTTTGACCTTTGATTTCCATAAAATGTGCTGAGATTAGAAGATACCACTTTTGGGTTAAAAGGACATCATCTCACACAGTTGCCTATATTACCCATATTCAGTTTCACTGTAAACTGCCCACTAATAAGTCAGGGGAAAATAACGATGCAGACTTTTCCTTCTTGAAATGGGATTCGTTTGTTAAATTTGACAGCAGTGCTGCTAAAATGTCTAAGCCGTAAAATAGTTTACTTTTTGTCGTTTTCTATTGCCTGCCTTCCTTTCCAACCATTGAGAAATAAAGGCACCAGTGATTCAGCCAAGAAGATAGCTATTCCCATAACAACGTGTCAGTCTTGAAACCAATTTCACATCTTTTAAATTGCAATTGATAAGAAAAAACTGCCAACGGTCTGTAGCGCAAATAATTGCAACAAAGAATTATGGTGGTGTGTTGCAATGAAAAATTAAAGCAATAATTGAATTCCAGCTACTCTGTCCCCAAATCGAATATTATAATAAAGCTACTCGTTTTCAGCGGCAAGCAGCCTTGGAAATGCTGGTCTCCCTCCTTCCTGAATGCAATCTGTCTCAAACAGATGGCACGGAATGGACGTCCATGCTGCAGTATTTTCTGTGATTATTCCTTTCATAAAATGTAACCCCGTCTTTTCACGGCACGAAATTCCCCCCCGGACGACGTCGTGACCCAAATCTATACCTCCGTTTTCGATGACCTTTTAACTTTTCCTACCGTCAAAGAACCATGAAAGCAGATTATACGACCCAGGTTTTCAGACCAAATGCATCGACAGGATTTGTGGTTGAAATGATATATAAAAGTCTCGAGGGCAGTGAGTGACAAGACACATCTGACGGGTGTTTGGCAGCTTATCGAGACAATTGAGATTATATCTTATAGTCTCTAATATCGACTCCTCTTGTGCCTTACTTCTCGCAGTTCTCATCCAATTATGTCAGGCACTTTTTTGTTGTTGTCCACATAAACCCCAAGTG
>NC_061090.1:53379363-53396863 GCF_015104395.2 Macrobrachium nipponense | reverse complement strand
GCGGAGGACTGGTAAGAGAAAACGGTGGTGAAGAGATAAGCAAAGGATACGAAGGGGGGAGAAGAAGATTACGAAAATGTGAATGGGAATGGGAAGAGAGAGAGAGAGAGAGAGAGAGAGAGAGAGAGAGTAGTGGAGGACTGATAAGAGAAACGGTGGTGAAGAGATAAGAGAGGGATACGAAGGAAACTAGAGATATGAGGAGAAATACGATGAGGTAAATAAGATAAGTTTCATTCCCCAAATTGCAAGTGGAAGAAGAAGAAGAAGATGAGAGTACGGCAGAGCAACGCTGAAATAAAGAAAGGTTTTTATTGGGGTGAAAATGAGAGAACAAGTAGAAATGAAAACAAAAACAGCGAAATTATATCGAATCCTTCACATTACACGTCTTTGCCAGAGTCAACCTGAATATAATTTTTTTATTTACCATTATTATTATTATTTTTGGCTATTTAATAATCAAACAGTTTCGTTTTTTATAGTCTTATAAGGCTTATGTTATTTGTGCTTGATGTTGTATCTGTCTTGATGTATTTTTCTTTGTAGGCCATGTACTTGCAAGAACAGAAGAGATTCTGTCCACTTTATATGTTTTGTATTATGTTACATTGTGGACAAATTTGTGCTAATAATTGTCTATTTTGTCAATAAAATAACTATCTCGATGCTGAACACACCGATTCTCCACTGCTTGGTTGCTTAAAATTTCTTGCATCGGTTGCAATCCCCTGCGAGGCAATGTTGCAAGTTTTATATAATCACCTTAAAGAAATTTTTTTTCTTGTTTATTTAGATTTCATCGACTACTACTACGACAACAATAAAGTGATTGCAGTTGGGCCAAGACGAAGATATTTTTGTCAGTCCTTTTTGAAGATTTTTTAACCATTCATCAGGTTTGCCTTTGTGCGAAAAAAAACACATTTGCATCAATCAAGCGATTTCTTTTTGTCAAATTAATTTTTTGTATTCTGGTTTGTTTTTTTAAATTATTTATCCATTTATTAGGTCTGCCTTTGCGCTAAAACAACAGCTTTACATCAATAACGTGATTGGCTTTCAGTCAGAATTAAGTTGTTTTGTTTTCTGTAGTATTTTTTTACAATATTTAACCATCTACTGGGTCTCCCTTTGCGCTTCATAGCAGTTCTACTGCACAGACATACGGTGTTACGCCAACTTCCGGAGATCTTATTAGTTTGACTTTAATGTATCAATCGTTGTCATAACTTCATCCGCCCACGAATAACAAAAGAGTTCCCCGTGCTTTGACAGCATCAAACATTTGGTTTTTAATAAGAGAGTTCCAAGTGCTTTGGCAACATTAGTCATTTGGTTTTAATAAAATAGTTTAATGCGCTCTGACAGCATCAAAATATTGGTTTTTAATAAGAGTTCCACGTGCTTTGACTGCATCAAACATTTGGTGTTTAATAAAAGAGTTCACGTGCTTTGACAATAAAAAACATTTGGTTTTTAATAAAAGAGTTCACGTGCTTTGACAATAACAAACATTTGGTTTTTAATAAAAGAGTTCACGTGCTTTGACAATAACAAACATTTGGTTTTTAATAAAAGAGTTCACGTGCTTTGACAATAACAAACATTTGGTTCTTAATAAAAGAGTTCACGTGCTTTCACAGCATCAAACATTTGGTTCTTAATAAAAAAAAGTTACAAGTGCTTTGACAGCATCACAAAATTTAGTTTTTAATAAAAGAGTTCTACAAGCCTTTGGGTTATCAATAAAAGAGTTCCACAAGCTTTTTGGTTTTTAACAAAAGAGTTCCACAAGTTTTTTGGTTTTCAATAGAAGTTCCACAAGCTTTTTGGTTTTAATAAAAGAGTTCTTCCACAAGCTTTTTGGTTTTAGTGACAAGACGTTTTCTTCCACAAGCTTTTGGTTTTAATAAAAAGAGTTCTTCCACAAGCTTTTTGGTTTTAATAAAAGAGTTCTTCCACAAGCTTTTTGGTTTTAATAAAAGAGTTCTTCCACAAGCTTTTTGGTTTTTAGTGAAAGAGTTCTTCCACAAGCTTTTTGGTTTTAATAAAAGAGTTCTTCCACAAGCTTTTTGGTTTTTAGTGAAAGCGGTTCTTGCCACACGCTTTTGGGTTTTAATAAAAGAGTTCTTCCACAATCTTTTTATGGTTTTAATCAAAAGAGTTTCTTCCACAAAAGCTTTTTGGTTTTTAGGAAAGGAGTTTTTCTCCACAAGCTTTTTGGTTTTTTAATAAAAGAGTTCTGCCACAAGCCTTTTGGTTTTAATAAAAAGGAGTTTTCTTCCAACAATGCTTTTGGTTTTTCTAAAAGTGAAAGGTTTCGCCACAAAGCTTTTGGTTTAATAAAAATAGTTAATTCCACAAGCTTTTTGGTTTTAATAAAAGAGTTCTTCCACAAGCTTTTTGGTTTTTAGTGAAAGAGTTCTTCCACAAGCTTTTTGGTTTTAATAAAAGAGTTCTTCCACAAGCTTTTTGGTTTTTAATAAAAGAGTTCTTCCACAAGCTTTTTGGTTTTTAGTGAAAGAGTTCTTCCACAAGCTTTTTGGTTTTAATAAAAGAGTTCTTCCACAAGCTTTTTGGTTTTAATAAAAGAGTTCTTCCACAAGCTTTTTGGTTTTTTTCTAGTGCAAAGGAATTCTTCCCACAAGGCTTTTGGTTTAATAAAAGAGTTTCTTCCACAAAGGCTTTTTGGTTTTAATTAAAAGAGTCTTCCACAAGGCTTTTTGGGTTTTTTAGTGAAATGAGTTCTTCCACAACAGCTTTTTGGGTTTTAATAAAAAGAGTTCTTCCACAAGCTTTTTGGTTTTAATAAAAGAGTTTTCCTTCCCACAAAGCTTTTGGTCGGTTTTTTTTAGGTGAAAGAGTTCGTTTCCACAAGCTTTTTGGTTTTTAATAAAAAGAGTTCTTCCAAACAAGCTTTTTTGGTTTAATCTCAAAAGGAGTTCTTCCCAAAAAGCTTTATGGTTTTTAATAAAAAAAGTTCTTCCACAAACTTTTTGGTTTTAATAAAAGAGTTCTTCCACAAGCTTTTTGGTTTTTAATAAAAAAAAAGTTCTTCCACAAGCTTTTTGGTTTTAATAAGAGTTCTTCCACAAGCTTTTTGGTTTTTAATAAAAAAAAAAAAATAAGTTCTTCCATAAGCTTTTTGGTTTTAATAAGAGTTCTTCCACAAGCTTTTTGGTTTTTAATAAAAAAAAAGTTCTTCCACAAGCTTTTTGGTTATTAGTAAAAGAGTTCTCCCACAAATATTTGGTTTTAATAAGAGTTCCACAAACTTTCTGGTTTTTAATAACAGAGTTCCACAAGCTTGTTGGTTTTTAATAAAAGAATTCGACGATTCTTCTCTCCGACAATGACGAAAGTTCCAACAACAACCTGACAAAAGCTGTCAGTCAGTCAGTCAGTCGTCAGCGGGAGAAAGAGAAAGAGTCAGCAATCGAAAGAACTTGAACGGGGCGACACAAAAATGGAATAAGGGCTTCTGAAAGGAGAGAGAGAGTTATCACTTCAAAGCAGATTTTTTTCCTCTCAATTTGAGATTTCCTCAGGTGAAGTGGATAAAGAAAAGTCAGGGATATGTGACATCTGGAAAGGATCTCCTTGCAAAGCTCCTCCTACAAGGATAAGAGGATGGTGCCCAAGGGATGGGGGGAGGGGGAAGGAATGGAGGGCGGAAGAAGAAGGGGGATAAGTATAAAAGGAATGTTGAATGGGGAGGGGTAGAATAAGAAGCATAAGAGTGAGAGAGAGAGAGAGAGAGAGAGAGAGAGAGAGAGAGAGAGAGAGAGGATGGAGGAGCCAAAGGGGTGGGGGTCAGCTGGGGGCTGGGCGGGGGAGATGGGCGTCTGAGAGGAGGGGGGTTGGGGGCAGTGTAAAGGAAGGATGAGGGGAAGAGGTAGAATAAGAAGCATAAGGGGGGGTAGAGAGAAGAAGGAGCCCAAGGGGTGGGGGTCGGCTGTGTGTGTGGGGGGGGGGGGTGGGGGGCTGGGATGGAGGGGATCTGGGAGGAGGGGGTGGAAATAGTGTAAAAAGGATGTTGAATGGGGAGGGGTAGAATAAGAAGCATAAGAGAGAGAGAGAGAGAGAGAGAGAGAGTGGGAGAGAGATCACTTCGCAAAGGACCAAAATAAGGAGGAGAAAACCCTTCTCGCGCCGGTTAAGAGAGAGAGAGAGAGAGAGAGAGAGAGAGGAGACTATAAATAGCAGTCAGATATGACAAATGGAGACAAGAATTGCCTTTTTTTCGGATTATTGCCTCTGAAAAGCCTTGAGACTACTAAGGAAAAAAAATGTAAAAGTTGAATTCGCGTCTTTTCTAACTTAACGTGAGATTACGAAGTATTTCAAAAGATAGAAAGGACTTCTAACATATGCTGATTTATATTACCACTATTCGTGAACATGTGAATATGGATAAACTTTTACTCACATATATACACACACATGTAAGTATATATAGAGACATCCATATATGCATGAATACATAATACACACACACACACACACACACACACACACACACACATATATATATATATATATATATATATATATATATATATATATATATATATATATATATATATATATATATTTCTAGGTGAGGTCCCAAATACATGCTCTCTCTCTCTCTCTCTCTCTCTCTCTCTCTCTTCTCTCTTCTCTCATTCCACGCAAACACACGAACAACGCTCGCGAGCACACAAAAGCACACAAATTCATACATACGCACGCACACATGTATGTGTATAATCACGACGTTGTGATGAAATATTCGTTATATATATATATATATATATATATATATATATATATATATATATATATATATATATAAAGCTGAATGGCCAGCAGCAACTGCTCCCATCCCAAATACTTAATGGAATGGGCCCGCCAGATTCTGGAGAGCAAGAGAGCAAGAGAGAAGCTGAAGAGGAAGTAACCAGAGAGAGAGAGAGAGAGAGAGAGAGAGAGAGAGAGAGAGAGAGAGAGATGTTAAGTGGGAGCCGAGGAAGAACCGGAAGAATGCCATCAAGATGTCTGCCGAGAAATTATGTATTTTTATATAGATTTCAGACAGACTGGCACTGGGAGAGATGGAGACTATTATTCTCCAAGGATATATACATACATACATGAATATATATATATATATATATATATTATATATATACTATATATAAATATATATGTATGTAGTATATAATTAATAAATTTTCATATATGCTTAACCGAGGGGAATTTATTTAGCGATAATAGAATTGGCGATCGACAGGCACGAACCACTGACCTCTCAATTCCAGGACTGGCAGTGAAGCCTTAAACCACCCCGACACCGCAAGTGTCGAGGTGGTTTAAGGGCTTCACTGCCAGTCCTGGAATTGAGAGGTCGCTGGTTCGCGCCTGTCGATTGCCAATTCTATTATCGCTAAATAAATTCCCCTCCGGTTAAGCATATATGAAAATATATTAATTCCGAGGTAGAGCGAATTAGATATTAAAGGACATATGTAGTTCGATATATATCATATAGATATATATATATATATATTATATATATATATAATATTATATATGTATATATCGAACTACAAATGTCCTTTAATATCTAATTCGCTCTACCTCGGAATTAATATATTTTCATTATATGCTTAACCGAGGGGGAATTTATTAGCGATAATAGAATTGGCGATATATATATATATATATATATATATATATATATATATATACATAATATATATATATGAGTATATATATATATATATATATATATATATATATATATATATATATATATATAAAGCAATAAAGTTTAATTCATTTTTATATGTAAGTATACCAAGCATTTAATATTCTACTGCCTTTGCCTTTATAGTTATGACATCACGTCTTTTTTATAAGCTTTGTAATGTACTAACAGTGTAATGAACCAATCTGTTAATTTGCTTTGCTAAAGCATTTTAGCTGATGCAAACTCATGTACCGCATATTTTAGAATTACTAAGCCTTTAATATACTGCCGTAGTAACTTTGCTTCTTATGTTATGTTGAGAGAGAGAGAGAGAGAGAGAGAGAGAGAGAGAGAGAGAGTTATATAAACCTATGCATTGCAGAGAAATTGTAAGCTTGTGTGAATGATAACTGAGCCTTGAGACCTATGAGGTCATTCAGCGCTGAAACGCTTAAATTGACAATAAAAAGTATGAAAGGTGTAACAGGAGGACAACCTCAAAGCAGTTGCACTATGAATTATTTATTAGGAGAGGGTGGAAAATTATATGGAAGAATGAGAATATGAAAGGAGGTACAGTAAAAGGAATGAAAAGGGTTTGCATCTGAGGGGACGAAACACGCTGCAAAGGACCTGAGGTAATGCCTACTGAGCACTACATGAGGTGCACTGACGGCACTCCCCAGGCCCGCCTACCCGCCCCCCTACGGGGTCGTCAATTTTAACTTGAGATCTTCCGGCCAATTAGAAGCAGGTCGCTTGCCACCAATTTCTAAACTTTCAAACTGACCTCTGTCTTGAGAAAAGAAAGTCAGCTCCCTAAATCTCAGACATCTAAGAAAAAAAAAATCCATTTGGGTGACGTTACAGAAAGTCATCTGAGACCTGGATATTTCCGTTACAGAAAACTTGAAATGTAACGCAAATTAAAAACGATGCTATGAGAGTTACTGGGTATTGTTGTTCCAAGCTTCTCGAAGTAGTAGTAGATTATTATATGACCACGAAAGGTATTGTTCCATTTGTGCCTTCTGACAAGATCAACGATTTGCAAAGGTAAATGTGTGTTTCTTCTTGTTTATCATCTATTTATGTATGCATGTGTGCATGTATGTTGTCTCTCTCCTCTCTGTCTCTGTCTCTGTCTCTGTCTCTGTCTCTGTCTCTGTCTCTCTCCTTCTCTCTCTCTCTCTCTCTATCTCTCCTATATATATATAATATAACTATAATGTATATATATATATATATTATATATATATGTGTGTGTGTGTGTGTGTGTGTGTGTGTGTGTGTGTGTGTGTGTGTGAGTGGATATTTCTCTAAAGCATAAATAACACGAAAACATCAACATTTAGCATGGACGAGTATATGCAAATGCATAGGTAAGGGATTACAAATGAATAAGCCATTCATTCTCCTTTACAGATAAACGTTATATAGTACTTCTATTTACACCCCACACCGACGCCGAACAGTTCCAGACAACGAAACAACGAAACAATTTGACCTCTCCTGGGAGAGTTGGCCCACAACCAACTCATTTCCCTCTCGCTAAAGCAATTTCACTCGAAAAAGAAAAAACGAAGTACTTCTTTGAGGAAAAACAGTTTTCCAGCTAAACGAAACGAGAAGAGGAGAGAGAGAGAGAGAGAGAGAGAGAGAGAGAGAGAGAGAGAGAGAGACTTGTGGGGGGGATCTAATATATTCCACCCATTTTAGTTATTCCTGATCGCTCGGCATTTTATTTTTTTTTTTTTGCGGAGTCTCCTTTGCCTTGGTCAAAGCTCTTTCGCATGAAGGCCAAATTGGAATCGCTTTATGACATTAATTTGCGACGCATTGAGGGATCTAATCAACCGTGACATCGTTATACATACATTAGAGTTTGCAATTTATGTATAACGACCTCGGGAATTTCGTCATATGCCATTAACGACAGGAGCTATTAGAAACATAACGATGCGACTACGAGATATAATTCAAGGGTTATTTAGTCTATTTTTAAAATAAAGTTAGATTCATATCTACAGAATAGTGTTGATTTGCTATTAGAGATAGATTTTACAGAGACTAACAAGATAGAATGATCTCCAACCAAAGGTTCATGGAGAGAGAGAGAGAGAGAGAGAGAGAGAGAGAGAGAGAGAGAGAGAGAGAGGCAAAATGCGATATTACCGTCTAGATAAAAGTCTCAAGAGTGTTCTTGAATATGGAACTAGACAATATCGCAAACCCTTGGACCTTCTGTTATTGCTCTCTCTCTCTCTCTCTCTCTCTCTCTCTCTCTCTCTCTCTCTCTCTCTCTCTCCAAATATTGGTCTTCTCCCTGCAACGCCATATAACTGAACAAGCAGCCATTTAACAAACCAAATACAAAAGCTAGATTTTGCCTTGCCAGAGAGTAGGAGACCGGTACGAAAATACTTTCCTTGGCCCCCCCAAAAACACACACACACACACACACACACACACACACACACACACCTATCATTCGGGAAAGGATGAAAATCTCGAAATGAGTTTGCAGGGAGAAGATGAATTTCGTCAACAATTTCACCCAACAGCCTCTTTGTATTCAATGTCTTATATGTACGTATCTCAAACGTACAAGCAAATGATTAACCTTGGGGTTCCACAAAGGGGCAATGAGAGAAAATCGCTCTTAGCCCAAACTGCATTAGTGATGCAAAAGAGGTCGACTCTTAATTTATTTATTTCTTTTTTTGGTTTGGGGCGGGGTTGGGGGGGGTGGGGGGTTAATTTTGAGAAAAGTACCTTTGTGACTAATTAAGTGATTCAGATATTACGCATTTTCCAGCTAAAAAAAATCAAATTGCATGAATTAAATTACACTGGGACAAGACCTGTCTAAAAAAATATTGGTGACAGAGTAGGTGTCAACATAGTAACACAAATCTCCCATTTCAAAATAACAGACAGAGTAGGTGTGAACATAAGAGGCGAAGTCTGTCAGCTCAGAGGTTCATACCTTGGCAGAAAAACATTCCAAGTGAAATACAAATTCTCAAGAGTTAGCATGACACTAATAATGAAGTAGTGCCAAGGCATACTTAGATTATAAAAAGACGACAACAGAGATGAATTCCACTTGAGGTGAATAAGAGGTGTCATAAGCAGAAGTGTAGTCAGCAGCAGGACATTTTAGCAGAAATGTGTATATGAACATGCAACAGAAGTGAAGAAAAGGCAACAACAAACACTCAGGCCATAGCTGCGGCGATGCCAACCGCATATTGAATGTTGAATGCGTTTTTCCACATGAAAAAATTCCAATTTCACTGAAGGTTTTATGAATTTCCATTCAGCGTGGCAGCTTCAAGTCACTGAGTTTGACGTAGGCAGGATTGTCAGTTTATATCACCGGCATAGTATTTGAACGGTACAAAGCAAAACTATCAGATGAACAGTAATACGACCAAAGAAAACCTCCAAAGGAGACACCAGTCTTGAACTTTCAAAGTGTTTTGAAAGGGGATTATGAGTAGGAAATCTTACATGGAAATGTAACTTAAGAGGTATTATTATTATTATTATTATTATTATTATTATTAATTATTATTATTATTATTATTATTATTATTATAGTTACACCAATTCCCTTCTGAAAAAAGCAGTTGTACAAGTGTTGGAAAATGACATGAAATTTAAGCTTCGTACAAAAGTATGAAAATGACATGAAAAGAGCATCTTATAAAAGTAGGAAAATGACATGAAAAGAGCATCTTATAAAAGTAGGAAAATGACATGAAAAACGTCTTATAAAAGTAGGAAAATGACATGAAAAAGTCTTATAAAAGTAGGAAAATGACATGAAAAAAATCTTATAAAAGTAGGAAAATGACATGGAAAAAGGTCTGATAAAAATAGGAAAATGACATGAAAAAAGTCTTACAAAAGTAGGAAAATGACATGAAAAAAGTCTTATAAAAGTAGGAAAATGATGTGAAAAACGTCTTACAAAAGTAGGAAAATGACATGAAAAAACGTCTTACAAAAGCAGGAAAATGACATGAAAAAAGTCTTATAAAAGTAGGAAAATGACATTAAAAACGTCTTACAAAAATAGGAAAATGACATGAAAAAATGCATCTTATAAAAGTAGGAAAATGACATGACAAATGCGTTGCACAAAAGTAGGAAAATTACCTGAAAAAAAGTCGCACAAAAGTAGGAAAATGACATGAAAAACGTCTTACAAAAGTAGGACAATGACATGAAAAAACTTCTTATTAAAAGTAGGAAAATGACATGAAAACAGCGTCTTACAAAAGTAGGAAAATGACATGAAAAAAAGTCTTACCCCAACAGTTAGGACAATGACATGAAAAAACTTCTTATTAAAAGTAGGAAAATGACATGAAAACAGCGTCTTACAAAAGTAGGAAAATGACATGAAAAAAAGTCTTACAAAAGTAGGAAAATGACATGAGAAAAAGCATCTTATAAAAGTAGGAAAATGACATGAAAAAAAAGTCGTACACAAGTAGGAAAATGACATAAAAAAGTCTTATAAAAGTAGGAAAATGACATGAGAAAAAGCGTCTTATAAAAGTAGGAAAATGACATGAAAAAAAGTCGTACAAAAGTAGGAAAATGACATAAAAAAGTCTTATAAAAGTAAGAAAATTACACGAAAAAGCGTCTTATAGAAGTAGGAAAATAACATGAAAAAACGTCTGATAAAAGTAGGGAAATGACATGAAAAAGCGTCTTATAAAAGTAGGGAAATGACATGAAAAACTTCATATAAAAGTAGGAAAATGACATGATAAAAGGGGCTTACAAAAATAGGAAAATTAAGTGAAAAAAGCGTCTTACAAAAGTAGGAAAAGAACATGAAAAAGTCTTACAAAACTAGGAAAATGACGTGAAAAAACGTCTTACAAATGTAGGAAAATGAAGTGAAAACAACGCCTTATAAAAGTAGGAAAATGACATGAAAAAACGTTATATAAAAGTAGGAAAATGACGTGAAAACAACGCCTTATAAAAGTAGGAAAATGACGTGAAAACAACGCCTTATAAAAGTAGGAAAATGACGTGAAAAAATGTCTTATTAAAGTAGGAAAATCACATGAAAAAAGGCCAAAACAAGAGAGGAGGGGAAAATGAAAATGGTGGCCTACTGCGCCGCTCGGGGTTACAGGCAGTGCTTTGTAAAATCGCATTTCAAATACATAATACGTAAGAGGATTATACCGCAATGATATTCGGCTTATTAGTAAAAAGATTATCCGGCGAACTATCCGCTAATCCGCTTCCGCTGATCAAACAAACACAAAATCATATCGGCCATATTTACTCTGTCGGTCGTAAAAAAAAAAAAAAAAAAAAATGATTATAATTCTCCCGATGCACGATCAAAGAGCCGGAACAAAAATCATAACAATATTCTATTTCATATGGCGCTTTCCTTATCAGATAGATCGAGAGTTGCCCCCGGATCAATCATTTCTTCTTGGAAAAACCAAAGAAAAAACAACTGTGTATTGGTGTTTTTTTTTTCCTGCAAGTCTTCATTCTCTCTCCCTCTCTCTCTCTCTCTCTCTCTCTCTCTCTCTCTCTCTCTCTCTTATATATGATAGATCAATCGTTCCTTCCTCGAAAAACATGAGGTTTTATAATCTTTCGGTTTTCTTTGCATCCTCCTCCCCCCGCCCAACACCCCTCCCCTCTCTCTCTCTCTCTCTCTCTCTCTCTCTCTCTCTCTCTTTCTCTCTCTCTCTTATATGATAGATGACGATGTCTCAAATCAATCCTTTTCTTCCTCGAAAAACGCGAGGTTTTATAATCTTTCAGTTTTTTTCTTATTTATTATTATTTTTTCATCCCCCTCCCCCGCCAGACCCCCCTCTCTCTCTCTCTCTCTCTCTCTCTCTCTCTCTCTCTCTCTCTCTCTCTCTCGCTGATGGCGTCAGTCCAAGCGCCGTCTCCTCAATATTTTTCTTTTTCTTCTACTTTTTTTTTGTCTTTTAGTCGAAAATCAAATTGCTTTTAAAAAGAGCGACTGACTCTTCAGTACTAGTGGGAATCATCCCCGGTTTTCCCAGGAGCGGAGGTTAAAAACACATAAATTTTGGACATGGATGAGAGTCTCTCTCTCTCTCTCTCTCTCTCTCTCTCTCTCTCTCTCTCTTCTTCTTTTCTTCTTCTTCTTCTTCTTCTTCTTCTTCTTAAAACTATTTTCAAGGTCTCGTCAGTAATTATTCACATGAGCTCATCAATTTCCCTTCACTTAACAGACCTCTCTCTCTTCTTCCTTCTTCTTCTTTTCCTTACTTTTTCTTCTTATTATTTTTCTTCTTCTTCTTCTTTTTTCTTCTTCTTCTTCATCTTCTTGTTCATATTATTATTATTCTTTTTCTTTTTCTAAAAGCTATCATCAAGGTTTCTCCAGCTATTATTCATGAAAGCTCATCAATTTCTTTTCACTTCACAGATCTCTCTCTCTCTCTCTCTCTCTCTCTCTCTCTCTCTCTCTCTCTTCTCTCTCTTCTCTCTTCTCTTCTTCTTCTTCTTCTTCTTCTTCTTAAAACTATCGTCAAGGTCTCTTCTGTTACTATTCATGAAAGGTCATCAATTTCTCTTCACTTCACAGATCTCTCTCTCTCTCTCTCTCTCTCTCTCTCTCTCTCTCTCTCTCTCAGTGAATGACACATCAGAAAAACCTGACGTAAATGATGAGCGTGGTCTCTTAAGCAGATCTGGGGACACTGATAAAAAATTATCCAAAACGAAACTTGAGGTTTTTTTTCCCCATGGCAAAGGAAGAGAGAAAGCAAGAAGTAGAACGTGAGGAGGAGGAGGAGGAGGAGGAGGAGGAGGAGGAGGAGGAGGAGGAGGAGGAGGAGGAGGAGGACGAAACCTGAGAGAAAGTGGGAGAGAAGTTGGAGGAAAAAGAAGAGGAGTATTGAATTTTTCCTCCTCTGCAAGGGGCCAGTGTATATCAAGTAGTACCGAGAATTTTTTTTTTTTTTTTTTTTTTTTTTTTTTTTTTTTTTTTTTTTTTGAGGTTTCTCGCCAAAAGAGGAAGTCTACCTTCCTTTCTTCGTGTTCTAATTAGGTCGTCGCACTTGTTTTTGTTTGTACGTGTATAGAGCAACTCTTCTTCTGGTGTTCAGTTTCTTTTCAAAACTAATGTGGAGAAAGATGCGAATCGAAAATCTTAACAGGAATAAACTTAAGTTGGGGGTAATGCGTTTAATTAAAACTCTGTCGAAAAATGAACATATACGTATTTCTAGTTAAAAACGATATACTCTTGTAATACTTCTCAAGTCTTTTAATGGTCAGTTTCTTCTAAAATTTATTAAAAACAAACTAAAAAAATAATAAGAATAAATTCAGTTGGGAATGCGTCTAACTGTGAGTTTTTTTGTAGTTAAAAACAATATACTTTTGTAATGCTTCCCAACTCTTCTAATGTTCAGTTTCTTCAAAAATTTATTAAAAACAAACAAACAAAAATATAATAGGAATAATCTCAGTTTTTTCTAATTAAAAACAATATACTTTTCTCAACTCTTCTATCGTTCAGTTTCTTTTAAAATTTCTTAAAAACAAGGAAATAAAAAACATTAATAGGAATAAACTCAGTTGGAGAAATATGTTCAACTGAGTTTTCCGAAAATGAAAACGCTCGTCTTTCTAGCTGACAAATATTACTTTTATAATGCTTCTCAAAAGTTCCGTAAACTTGTTTACCAGCAAATAAAAAAAAAAAGCCAAATCCTAAAATATGGAAACATCAATATCCGTGAGTCGGACGAGATGCAAATATTTAAGGATTTAGAAAAATATTTTCAGCGTTTTACTACTTTTCCTTTAGTCCAAAGAAGTAACTTCATGTTTTCATAAACACGTTGGAGTGTGTATGTATGTATGTATTTATGTATGTATGCGTGTATATATATATATATATATATATATATATATATATATATATATATATGATATAGATAAATAATTTCTGAGTCATCAATAAACCCGTCGTTTTCAATATATATATAAATATATATATATATATATATATAATATATATATATCTATATATATATATATAATATTATATATATATATACAATATTATTCGTTTGTGTATGTGTGTACTCTACGCTTAGGTAACAACTATGCGATTATATGTCTATATATCTTTATCTACCAGCGATTAAATGAAAATTGGCTATAGGAATAATTACAATTTTGCCCCAAAATTTCTTTAACGTTACAGTCACGTAACTAAAAATGATAAGCATAAATTTGAGATGATATTAATTTTCATTTCTTAGATTTCTCTCTCTCTCTGTCTCTCTCTCTCTCTCTCTCTCTCTTCGCTTCTCTCACAAGGCCAAACAAACGAATAAACAAACACATAAACACATACACACACAACCACTCCCACACCTACACGAACACATCTTCGGCTGTTGTTGCTGTTTGTTGTTTGTTGTTGTTGTTGTTGTTGGTGCAGATGTTTGTGAAGAGAGCCAAAGGGTCTTGAATTTGCATGGAACGGCGTCCTTCTCATCCGGCCCTCCTCTGATGCTACTGACCCTCGACTTATGAAAGCACGGACCCTCGACTTCTTCTCTCTCTCTCTCTCTCTCTCTCTCTCTCTCTCTCTCTCTCTCTCTCTCATGAGGCTCTGGGCGCTCTCTCTCTCTCGCCGTCATTCCATTCCATGAGATTCTGGAAATACGTTCTTTAATGCCATTCCAGACATCCCCTGGACATGGTCATGGTCCTCTTCCTCCTCTCCTTTCATACTTTTCTTCTTCTTCTTCTTCCTCTTCCTCTTAGGCCCTTACTTTATTGCTTGTTTGGAATCTCCTTCTTGATGTCTTAACTCGTCGATGCTTCATTTACTATTATTTTTATTTCGCATCTTATTTCACAACTTTCTGATCGCTCTTCTCACTCTCGTTTTCGCTTTTACTCTTATCTTTCATTATTTCTTATTATAGTTTACGCTCCATGTTTTACACTTGTACACAATTCTCTTCGTACTTTAATGATCTGCTTGCATTTTTTATCCATTTATTCTTTAATTCTTTTCTTCTACTCTCTTGAATTCTTCATCAACTTGCGCTCTGTCTGTCTGTCTGTCTGTCTGTCTGTCTCTCTCTCTCTCTCTCTCTCTCTCTCTCTCTCCACATCCTCTGTTAATCCCGAAGCTGCTCGAGAATCTTTTTAATTTTATGGTGTCATTCACACATATTTTTTATCTTATCCGATTCCCATGAAATTTTATGCGCATTTTCCACGGCTCTCGATGATCATTACAAATAAATATATGATGTTCCGAAGCTGTTTGTTACGAACTCTTCCAAAACGAGCTGCCGCAAACTGGTATCTTTCCCAATAATGCTCCTTTCTCCGGAAACTGCAGTTTTCATTTTCTTTCTTTCTTTTATTTTATTTTTTTTTTTGTAACGATGATCCGATAAAGTTTCTTCCTTGGAGAGAGAGAGAGAGAGAGAGAGAGAGAAAGAGAGAGAGAGAGAGAGAGAGAGAGAGAGAGAGAGAGAGAGAGAGAGAGAGAATGCTGCTGAAATAGTACAGGCTGAAGAAGAGAGGGGTTATGATGGAGAGAGAGAGAGGATTGATGAGAGAGGAGAGAAATATACTGAAATAGAACAGGCTGAGGAAGAGAGAGATGGGAGAGGAGAGAGACGAGAGGAGAGAGAGAGAGAGAAAGAGGAATATACTGATGAACGAGAGAAGAGAGAGAGAGAGAGAGAGAGAGAGAGAGAGAGAGAGATAGTGATGGGGGAATAAAAATCTGTCAACGCGTAGCAATATAATCAGTGCTCCCTGATAATCAAATTAATTTTGTTGCTGCAAATTTAAATACAACATATTTGTTTTCTTTTAGCCATTAAACCAACAGCCATTAGCAACGTGTGGTAAACTCAACCAGCCCCTAAAGGTACATTCCCATATCATGTTACCCTCGGTGTTTCTTAGCGCTATTCATAAATATGCAAATATGTCGGATAAACGCCATGGGCATGACTCGTGTCAGGTCGAGGCTAGCCCTAAAATGAAGGTACATCTTAATATAATACTAAAGTTCACACCCATTTTTTTAAATATTTCTGCCTAAAATGAAGGGAGTACATCTTAGTAAAATATTTAAATCTACACCAACTTTTTAAAAAATATTTGTGTCTAAAATGAAGGTAGTACATATTAGTAAAATATTAACAATTAAACCAACTTTTCACTTTTTTTAATATTTATGTCTAAAATGAAGGTACATCATAGTAAAAATTGCCATTTAAACCGACGTTAACTTTGTTTTTTTTTTCTTTTTTAATATTTATGCCCAATAGTTAGGCCGTTAAGTTCCAGAGTAGTATCTGATTTTTTTAATTCAGAGAATGACGTGACAGTAACCGACAGAAAGAGGAAAAAAAAGAAAAAAGTAAATGGCAGTAGAAAAATAAACCTGAATCCTAAAAAAAAAAAAAAAACGTACGCTTAGCATTAGGGAATTGAAAAGGTGACCAAAACGTATGATTCAAATACGACTGAAAAAACATGACTTTTTTCAACCAATTATATCTAAGAAAAGGTGGTTTGAAAAGTGTTACGTCTCTAAGCACTTCGCAACTCTGATCACGTGACTGGTTTGTCCATCTTTTAAGTGTAGAGACCTTTTTCTTAACCCACAGAGAGAGAGAGAGAGTCTATTATATATTCGAGAGGTATCCTTACATACTTGTTACATCTCTCTCTCTCTCTCTCTCTCTCTCTCTCATGTCATATAAAAGCATTAGTGTCCATTATATATTTGAGACGTATCCTTACATACTTGTTACACCTCTCTCTCTCTCTCTCTCTCTCTCTCTCTCTCTCTCTCTCTCTCTCTCCACCCACGCCAAAAACTTGCGATAAGTTACTTTTAGGAAATGGAGAACATGGCTTTCGAAAACGTGGGACGTGTTGAGAAGGAGGAGGAGGAGGGGGAGGACGCATCTTGAAAAGCTTTAGAAACCTTGTTGTGATGGAAACTTTTCTTCCGAAGTCGGAGGCTGAAGTCGATTTCATTTTTCTCACATGCTGGTGGTATTGGCGACGGGACTTTTCTCTCCCGAATTCGTTTACGTGACACTACCACTTTTCTTTCGAATGCCTGTCTGTCCATCTGTATGATGAGGACCGCCTATCGAGTCATAGGTTATCTCCGGATTATTTGACTACCTATTTATGTTAAAACGGCAAGCTGACAAGAAATAATGGATGGAAACTAGAGCTGAAGAGATACAACACATCCCATTGTGGGAACTAGAACTGAAGAGATACAACACATCCCATTGTGGGAATTAGAACTGAAGAGATACAACACATCCCACTGTGGGAACTAGAACTGAAGAGATACAACACATCCCATTGTGGGAACTAGAACTGAAGAGATACAACACATCCCATTGTGGGAACTAGAACTGAAGAGATACAACACATCCCATTGTGGGAACTAGAACTGAATAAGATACAACATCCCATGTGGGGAACTATTTAACTGAATAGATACAACACATCACATTGTGGGAACTAGAACTGAAGAGATACGACACATCCCATTGTGGGAACTAGAACTGAATAGATACAACACATCCCATTGTGGGAACTAGAACTGAATAGATACAACACATCCCATTGTGGGAACTAGAACTGAATAAATACTACACATCCCATTGTGGGAACTAGAACTGAAGAGATACAACACATCCTATTGTG
>NC_061090.1:53366863-53374363 GCF_015104395.2 Macrobrachium nipponense | reverse complement strand
AAAAAAAATTAAATAAAATAAGCGAATCATATTCCCGTTCCTCTCGGAAGTGGATTCAGTAGCTATGTGTCGAACGGGACCGCTCCTCGAGGGGCGCCAATTCCCAAGTGTGTATCTATTTCACGCCTGACGTGGAAAATATTCCACTCCAAGTGGCTGTCCAGTTCACTGGAATGAGCAGGGTAGCGGGGTGTTCCCAGTGGGTGGGGGTTGGAGGAGGAGGAGGAGGAGAGGAGGAGAGGAGAGGATGAAGTGATGGTTGGTGCCACGTATTGTTTGCTGGGCAAACACTCCAACATTATGCTCTCGGTGAGTGTAATTGTTATCTAATAATTTGTTGCTTTTAGGATTTGTAATTTGTGTGTGTATATATATAATATATATATATATATATATATATTAATATTATATTATATATAATATATTCATAGATATATATACAGCAGTAAGCTACAAATGTCCTTCAATATCCAATTCACTCCACCTCGGAATTGATATATTTTCATATATTATGTTAACCGAAGGGGAATTTTTCAGCTGTAAATAATTTCGTCCTCTCGTGGATTCGAACCAGCGCACGGAAGAGAAATCAGGATATCAATGACGTCTTTACCGACTCGGCCAACAAGTGAGGTAGAGCGATTTATATAATAATATATATATATATATATATATATATATATATGAAACATAATTGCTGGCTAACTGACAAAAATTTAACTAGAGCTATTCTTTATCTCTTGAATTTGCAATATTTTCGTCTTTTAAATTCCGTTCGCAATCATCCCGTGGAATCACTGGAAAAATTTAGGACGACGCGTTTTGCTAGTCGTATTTCGAAATGTACGAGGGCTCCTACTTTGTACATTGAACTTATTCTGCGTAAGCGGATTATGTCTGCAATTCAGCCGAATTATACACCGATTAATTAAAACCTTTAATGTCCTGTTCATGCACCACAACTCCATAAGGCGTATTGGTATATCGACCTACTACATTTTCATAACTTAATACTAAAGATTATTCGCATAATAAAATTAGTTCTAATGCAAAATCTAACGAACACTGAATGTAATCAACTGGGTGAAGCGTATCCATTTTACGCAGTTCATCAGTAACAAGGGATGTAATCAAGTGGGTGAAGTGAATTCATTTTACGCAGTTAATCACCATATGTTTGATACAGCACGGAAGGAAACATGACGAAGTTTGCATACCAAGTAACAAGTAAAAGGGTTCTCAGCATTTCAGTGCAGTTAACCATTACCATCATAATCGATGGAGGACATATATCACAGGGGACTGAAACCAACACGTCCGACTGTTTACCCTTTTATGAAAACTACTCGTAAAACCTCGTTGGAATTCGCTCACTCGAGACGGAAATTCGTTTGATGATTGTTGGTGATGCAAAAATATTCTTGCATCTTTTTAGGATGTTATTTATTTATTTATTTTTTTGTCGTTGACACATGGACTCCTACAGCTTTATTTTTTATTTTATTTTTTTTTTTTGTATGGTGTTGTTACGTCGTATGGAACCAGTGGTTATTCAGCAACGGGACCAACGGCTTTACGTGACTTCCGAACCACGTCGAGAGTGAACTTCTATCATCAGAAATACATATCTCTCACTCTTCAATGGATTGCCCGAGAATCGAACTCGCGGCCACCAAGGTGGCACGCACACGCCATACCGACCACACCACTGAGGCGCTTTATTTTCATTTTGTTCGCCAATCAAGGATGCCTACCACAATATACCTGCATTCTTCGAATGAAATGGGGAAGGCCTCTTCATATGCTAAGGGGTATAACGGGCATCAGGTTTAGGGGCACTGGTTCTCGACCTTTCTCACTTTATCCCTCCCTTCGTGAATTCTCAACCTTCGTGTGGCTCCAATTCATTTTTCTCGAAAACTCCAACCCCTCTCTCAGTAAAGAAAACAGTTATAAAAGGACAAAAATAAATAAATAAATAAATAAATAAATAAATAAATAAATAAATAAATAAATAAATAAATAAAATATTGATAAAGAAATCCCCTTTGCTTTATGAGAGCTAAATTCATTACAAACTTGACAATTATAATGAGCTGAGTTGATGGGATTCAGTGGAACCTTTCATGTCATTCAGACCTGGAAGTGATACTGAGAGCAAGAAGGTCTTAAAGACAGCAACAGGACGAAAACCTCAAAGCAATTGCTATAGTAGATTCAATCAACCTTGCATTTGATGTCTAGGCCAGTCTCTTACGACACTCCTGATAGGCTGTTGATAAGCCAATCACAGTCCTGAACACTCTCAGTCTCTCGAGAGAGTTCACATAGGCAAGATGTAGTATGTTCCACCTCTCCTGAAGGATACTTTTGAAATATGTATCCCTCAGGAGAGGTGGAACATATATCCTACCCATGTGAACTCTCTCGAGAGACTGAGAGTGTCCAGCCCTGTCATTGGCTTATCAACAGCCAATCAGGAGCGTCGTAAGGGACTGGACTAGTCATCAAATGCAAGGTTGATGTGAATCTACTACAGTAGAGGATTGAGGGAAGTTAATATAGAAGAAAACGAATAAGAGCGGAGGTACAGTAAAAAGGAATAGAGGGGTTGTAGCTAGGGGCGGAAAGGCTGCAAAGAACCTCATTAAGTAATGGCTACAGTGCACCGCGTGAGGCACTATCTCCCCCCTCCTACAGCGTTCAGTGCTCGAAAAAATGTTAACCAGTTACACAAACTGATTGGATAATAGAGTCTTCTCAGTTCTGGCAATTGTATGGCCCTGTCAAATCATCACTTCTAGATGGAAGCATTTAGCAAGGAAGGTGGAGGGGGGGGGGGGGGGGGTGTCCTTTCTATCTACTTGTACTACAGGGGGTTATTCATTCGTCTATCAGTTTAATTCAGGGTTCAGTTTTCAATTAAGTTCCCTCCTCCTGCATCGCATTCCTTGACATTTATAAAGATTCGCAAAGCAATGTCAGACTGTGACAGCCCCCCATCTTTCATGGCGTAATTTCAATCCTTTGGACTTGTCTGGTACTCTAACAAGGCAATATTGTGTACGTTCGTGGGAGTTCTGGTATTTATGCAACTTCCCGTCTGGGTCAGGGGTTTGGGGCGTGTATGTATGTAATTTGTGTGTGCATGTGTGTGTGTGTGTGTGTATAATTATCCTTAATGGCAAACCTAGAAATGGGATGCCAAGATTTTATTACCTTGATACCCCGTACGCCGGTCGAACACACACACACTTTCTCTCTCTCTCTCTCTCTCTCTCTCTCTCTCTCTCTCTTCTTTGCCAAGCGATCATAATGAACGTATTCAGCTGAAACTAAGTTACCTATCTCGCATTTAATCCCCCAAAGGATTACTTGGATTTCGGACCATGAAAGTTGACAGGAGAAAGATTAAAAGAACCTTTGTTGTTGTTTTTTTTTCCTGTTTTTCGGAACCGATCCGCAGCTGCCGTCGTGTCCTTTAATTGTTGTTGGTCTTAATGAAAAGAGAGGAGGAAGAGACGCAACCCAACTTTTTCCTCAGTTGGGTTCGCGGGAAGATTAATTTCCTCTCGGTCAGTCGTTCATTCTTTTCGTCTGCTGCTGCTCCTGCTCTCTGTCCTCTGCCGATGTTTCGAAATGCAGACGGGGATGGGGGGAAACATTATTGTTAGGAGAGGGTGGGGAAAAAAAAGTTAAGTACATGGTTAAAAAAAAAAAAAAAAAAATAGGAGAATGTGGGGAAAAAAGTTAAGTACATGGTTAAAAAACTAAAAAAAAAAAAAATAGGAGAATATGTGGGAAAAAAGTTAAGTATATGGTTAAAAATATAATAAAAAAAATAGGAGAGGATGGAAAAAAAGTTAAGTACATGGTTAAAAAAAATAGGAGTGTGGGAAGAAAAGGAGAGGGTGGAGAAAAAGTTTTAAGTAGAAGGTTAAAAAATATAATAAAAATTTAGGAGAGGATGGAAAAAAAAGTTTTAAGTACATGGTTAAAAAAATAATAAAAAAAAATAGGAGAGGATGGAAAAAAAAAATTAAGTACATGGTTAATAAAATAGGAGAGGGCGGGAAAAAAGTTAAGTACACGGTTAAAAAAAATAGGAGGGTGGGAAAAAAATTTAAGTACATGGTTAAAAAAGAATAAGAGAGGGTGGGAAAAAAGTTAAGTACATGTTAAAAAAAAATAGGAGAGGGTGGAAAAATAAGTTAAGTACATGGTTAAAAAAACGAGGAGTTACGTACAGGGTGTCCATAAAGTCCCAGTACCATTACAAATATTTATTGCTTTCAATGGTACCGGGACTTTAAGGACACCCTGTATATCTTAGTTTAACCAGACCACTGAGCTGATTAACAGCTCTCCTAGGGCTGGCCCGATGGATTAGATATTTTTGACTTGGCTAAGAACCAGTTGGTTACCTAGCAATGGGACCTACAGTTTATTGTGGGATCCGAACCACATTACATCGAGAAATTAATTTCCAATTACTGGAAGCTTGAATTTCAAGACAGTGGGCCGACCCTTTGGTGCGCTTGTTCCATGAGAATAGATTTCACCTACTGAAATAATAATAATAATAATAACAATAATATACATATCGTGTTATAAGCTCTTATACATTCATGTGTTTGGGGTATTGTATCTTCCTTAAACTATCCACCTTTACTGATTGTCATTCCGGATTTTTGTTTGTTTGTTTTTGTTTTTTTTGGTCGCCAGTAGGTTTTATTGTCTCCCCCTCTTCTTTATGCAGGTGTCAAAGCCTGCCTTTTTAAACAGTCTATATTCACGCCTGAATATAGACCTGAACTTTAATTGTCACCTTTGACATCGATTGGCGAACTTTGACCTTTTAAGTCTTGTCTGACTCCTTTGTGTGTCCTTCCCGTTACTCAGGGGGACAGAAAATGGGAGGCAGAATGAGAGGGTAAACTAGATCATAATCAGGATTATAAAAGAGGCAAATTAGAAAATGAGAAGCAGAAGGAAAAAGAAATAAAGTATAGGTAAATTAGATAATAATTAGAATGATAAAAAGAGGCAAATTAGAAAAATGGGAGGCTGAATGAGAAGGTAAACTAGATAATTATTAGAATGATAAAAGAGGCAAATTAGAAAATGGGAAGCAGAATGAGAAGGAAATGAAGTATAGGTAAATTTGATAATAATTGGAATGATGAAAGATGCAAAATAAAAAATGGGAAACAGAAGGAAAATGAATGAAGAATAGGTAAATTAGATAATAATTAAAATGATAAAATAGGCAAATTTCATTCGAACGAAGTAAAAAGATATCAAGGTAAAAAAAAATAGTACGTAATTATGTAAAAACATCTTACGTAATTAAAGTTGAAAAAGTAAAAACATGTAATCTAACAATGTAGGGCACAAACCACGTGTAAAGTGATGATAAATTTTTTTTTACAAAATTCAGAAGTTAGTAAGGCCGTGAAAACAAAACGAAATGAACCGAGTCTCTCCATCCCCATCCGGCTACCCCACCCCCCTACCCCCGCCTCCTAGCCCCCGAATTCGAAGGAAATATCTAATTCTCAACTTCACTGAAGAAAGCCTTATCCGACATCGCAACGAAAAAAGAAAAAAGAAACAAATCCACAAACAAAAGAAAAATTAAAAAAAAACAAAAAAATAACGAAAAATAAAAGATAAAAAAAATAAATAAACAGGAAAACGAAAGAGAACGAAATATCAAATACCGTTTCTTTATCGCAGCCAAAGTCTTATCCTTACACACACAATCACACACACACACACACACACACATATATACCGTCTCATTGACCTCGATCTCGAGAGGGCTGGCTGGGCCTTTTAAACAACAGCTACGACGTCGGCGCTGCTGCTGTTGCTGTTGCTGTTGCTGCTGCTTTCGAAAGAGAGAATGAGAGAAAGAGAGAAAGAAGTCCAGCAAATTGGAATTTCTAAACCGGAGGTCGTCTACGCAGCCAGCCAGTCTTCTTATGTTTATCTTGGCCGAGCATCTCATCTCGCGACCCGCGACTTTTGTCGGATAAGTTTATTGGGGCCCAGCTAAGAGCCCTTTGGTCCAACTTTCGTCCCCAAGTGACTCTCTCTCTCTCTCTCTCTCTCTCTCTCTCGCCGATGTAGATGTGGGGGCAAGATTGCCAGATTCACGGAGGGATGGTGTTTCATACAATATGTATATAATATATATATATATATATATATATATATTATATATATATATATATATATATATATACACACATATATATGATGTATGTATGTGGAAAAATGGGATCTTGTTTCACAGAAGTAAATCATTCCCGACTCCCAGTGGGATCGAACCCCGGTCATTTCAAGTGAGAAGAGTCCGGGGCGTGAGGGTGAAATCGCTGACGTCCTTGGTTTCAGACTAGAAAGACCGGGGTTTGAACCCAATGTGAGTCAAAATTATACACATACACACTTATATATACATATATATGTACACACACACACACACACACACACACACACACTATATATATATATATATATATATATATATATATATATGTATGTATGTTTGTTCAAGTATTTGTGTATATATGTATACATATGCACATATAAACATATATGCATGTACAATAACTTCGTTATAATTTCCCAGCTCAAACTAACAAACATAAAACGAGGGGGGGTTAGGGAAGTTAATAATAATAATCTGTGGTAAACATGGTAGTAATTTTTTTTTTTTTTCCCGTTCGTGTCTTGCGAACTTCGCTCAAAACATTTCCCAGTCGGATTTGTTTACGCGAGTTGGAACTTCTTCTTCCAGGCCAAGTTTCGCTTTCGAAATGTTGACTTGGCGCTGTATTTACTCAATGAACTGTCAACAGTTGTTTTTAAACACATTTACGCATCGAAATTCGAATAAACCTAGATATAAGAATGAAACAAATATTATAGATAATTTGTGTAATTCGTTGAAATTCATAACTAAATCTAATAATAATAAAATGAAATGACGAAAACGTGTGTTATATCATAAAAGATATCAAGGAATAAATATTAGTTGGATATGATTACTTCCAACTCGATGAATAGTAAAGAGAAAAATATTCCTAGGAAGATGTGATTACTTTCTCCATATAGATGACACTTAAATATCCTTAAGTCAAATTTCCAAAAGAAATTGTAAATATATCAATACATAAAATAAATAAAAAATAGATAAGTAAATAAACTGGATGTCAACAGCTTTGCGTATGAGGATGACAGCGTTTTCTAGGAGGTTCACTGTAGGCAGTGATTCAAGCTTCTTTACAGGGACCTTTTTCAAGGACTCGAGGACACTGCTTTCCATATCTTAATGATCATATGAACCCAATGTTCGAAGTAAATGACTTAATCAGTGAGACTTCATTACTTCAAACTTGTTGCTCAATCTTCGATTGCAAATCAGGTTCATGTGACCTTCATTCATTTTTTTTTCTGTTTTGATCCCACTTATTTGGAGTTGTTTAATTT
>NC_061090.1:53336863-53359363 GCF_015104395.2 Macrobrachium nipponense | reverse complement strand
TAAATTAGTACCAAAGTTCTGCGAACCAGTTTTTTTTTATTGCGAGTTTTCTTTTCTTTTTTTTTTCTTTGCATCAATTACCTTTGATGCTCCGGCTCAATTCTATAATGAGAAAATTGTCAATCAATTTTTGTATCATCTCACTTCTTATTTATTTTGTTCTATTTCATTTATTTTTTTTTTTTTTTCTAAAGAGACATCGAGTCCCACCAAGACCCAACCGGAAGTCAACGGCACATAGAGACTAGCTCTCCATTGTCTTTCTTCCACACTCTCAATTTGCACGCGCGCACGCGCATCATAAGCGATTTCAAATATCATTACAATCCAGACAGGAAGTACACGGAAACCCACTCTCTCTCTCTCTCTCTCTCTCTCTCTCTCTCTCTCTCTCTCTTTGCATTAATATGCCATTTTGGATAACCTCTCTCTCTCTGAATATTTAATATGACATTTTGGATGACATCTCTCTCTCTCTCTCTCTCTCTCTCTCTCTCTCTCTCTCTCTCTCTGCATTAATATGCCATTTTGGATGAACAGTAAGTATCCACAGGAAGTTGCAGACTTACACGTCAACGTGACCTGGAGGCGGATGCAATTTGAACTCCATTTGCTATTTGATTCCCATTTCCGATTTTCCATACATTTATACTCCCGTATGTTTCACCTCTCTGCTGTTCCGATGTCGTATTTAGCCCGCCTATTATTATTATATTATTGAATTTGGATATTAGTGTCAGTCTGCAAATGGGGAGGAATAGATGTACGTAGGTCTTTATGGTTTACGGTTTACCCAACGTCCGGACGTGAATAAGGTAAAATATGCAATACACTATATATATATATATATATATATATATATATATATATATATATATATATATATATATGTGTGTGTGTGTGTGTGTGTGTGTGTGTGTGTGTGTGTCCATGGCTGACAACAACAAAATTGTATGCGTTATATCGTGAGAGATATAACGCTCCTTTTTCCTCAAAACGTCTATCAATCCTCCCTCTGCAAATATGGTTACTCTAGTTTGTGGAATATGTTTACTGCGCGATGTCTTTCTCGCGCAACATGAAAATATTCATATTTCGAACAACAACAAAAGTAGCAATAAATATAGATAAAAAAAATCGCTGGTCGTGATTATACTCCATTCGCTCACCCGTCCAGGATCTAAAGAGATAATTATAATCTCATTGTTTCCCTCGTTCAATTATTGAAGGTCAACAGAAGCAAAAAGACGCTTTTAATGATATCTAAATTAATCCCCAAAAAGCACCGCTAACCCCGACTAGCCAGCAACCCACCAACCCCCCGCCCAACCCCCCCCCCCCCCCCCCCCCCCCCCCCCCCCCCCCCACTCCCCCCCCCCCCCCCCCCCCCCAAACCCACCCCCCCCCCCCCCCCCCCCCCACACACACAAAATGAACCCAGAAAATAATAGATATTATTGTTTTGACGGACAGTTTTTCTAATGCTGATTAACCAATGCTCGGCCGAGCTATTTATATATTTTTGTCAATAACACATTCGACTCCACCAACTGATCGCCCGATTCCGATGGCGATGACGTCACACGGAAATTTTCGTATATTGTGTATAAAAGAAAATACCGAGTTAATGCTAAGCGACTTTTAAATTCTCTGTCAAAGAAAACTATTGTGCCGGCTTTTTCTGTTCCTCCGTCCGTCCTCAGATTTGAAAAGAAACTACTAAGGCTAGAGGGCTGCAAATTAGTATACTTACCATCCACCCTCCCATCATCAAAAAATACCAAATTGCAACCCTCTAACCTCAGTCGTTTTTATTTTATCTAAGGTTAAAGTTAGGCATGGATCGTGCATCTGGCAGGACTTTCCAGAGGCATGGGACGCACCCTCACCCTACCGCATCTGGTGAGCAACTGAAACGTTACCGGTCTTGCTGATTGGTTTTATACAGCGTAATACGTTGTACAGAAAACTCGCTTGCGTCGAAGACACCCGCGCAATTCTTACTCTTTATTTTTTAACTTATATTTGTACATCCATTGAAATTTTTTATGTGGAAACTTGCACTTTTTATTGTTGTTTAATTTCTTTACATAATCTATCAGGACATTTTCTCTATTCTATCTTTATCCAAGGACGGCAATGTTATGAAAACTACCACTACAGCAACTACTGGTTTTGCTACAACTGCAACCAACTAAAACATTTCCGGTTATTACTACAAATACGGTAATTCTCAATCATCTCCCGCAGAACATGAGCAGTTTAGCTTTAACTTTGCTGCGACCGTGCGCGTACAAAGAAACATACACACACACACACATATATGTATATTATATATATATATATATATATATAATATATATATATATATATATATATATATATATATATATACAAATATATATATATATATATATATATATATATATATATATATATATATATATATATATATATATATATATATATATATATATATATATATATATATATATACGTATATATATATATATATATATATATATATATATATATATATATATATATATATATATATATATATATGTACACCTACGTTATATCCTCAGGAAAGGAACCGAGAATGGGGACGAATTCGTCCACGATAACGAAATCAAAGCGTCTTTAATTCGCCCAGCAACTGTTCGCTTCTGAGTCGAGGACGATCTTTGAAGAGCCACAAAAAACAAAAATTATATTATTTTGAGAAAGAGATGCTAACAGCATTCACCGACTACGCTTTCGTTCATTAGCACGAAAGGATTGCACGAAAGCCTTCGCCTTGTACTGGCTTTCATTTGCGTACGAATTATTCCGAAGGTTTCGAATCTTTGCTGGTCTAACGATTTGAAAGAATTGTCTCCATCTGAGATTAGCTAATCATCATTCTCAAGAAAAGAGTGACAGAAAATCACTTGAAAATGAACAGTCACTTAGGGCTGAATGAAGTAAGATAAATAAATAAAGGTCATTGTGTAGCTGAATCTTAGTGTACAAGCGGTTTGTCAGCGTGGCAAAGATTTTAAGGATATTGAAGAACCGATGTGAGACTCGCAACGATTTATTTATTTATTATTTATTTTTGTCTTTGCAATTAACCAACACACGATTTTTCTTAAAATAAAACTTCCGAAAAGATTTTTTTAACTAGCTAAGAATACTTTGTAATAAGCTAATACAGATTTTTTTAATAAGCCAATATAGACGATTTTTTAAAAATAAAACAACAGTGATGAATTTTTCGTGATAAACCAAGAGATAATGTGAAAAATAAAACAATTAAGACGAGTTTGTTATAATTAACCATCAATGACGAGTTTTTTGTAATAAACAAACAGATAATTTTTTGTAAAAAACATGCAGGCAATTTTTTTAAACATAACCTTTCAGAGAAAGTTTTTATTAATAAGCCTTGAGAAATTGTTCTGCAATAAACAAAAAACAACAATGACGAGTTTGTCGTAAATAACCTTCAATGACAAGTTTTTTGTGATAAACCAATAGAGAAATTTTTTTTACAAAACATGCAACAAAAGTTTCAAAAATAAACTATCAGAGAAAGTTTTTAGTAATAAATCTTGTAATAAACCAACATATACGAATTTTTTGTAATAAACCAATACAGCCGAATAAAAAAAAAGAAGTAAGTCTAGTACTATGGTTGTACGGTTGGCCTCGTCTTATCTTATACAGTCCCCACTCCCTCAACCCGGGGCACCACTCACCGCCCCCCCCCACACCACCCCCCTCACCCAGCTCCATCAACAAGGAAGATCAAAACTCAAATTAGTTCAACAGCAAATATATGGGAAGCGGTAGACATCAAAGATTCTGAAGTTCCGTCAACATTTCCTTCTATAGCTTTGTGTTTAGCTTTTTTTAAAAAGTCGATTGGCTATATAATATATATATATATATATATATATATATATATATATATATATATATATATATATAATATATATATATATATATATATATATTATATATATATATATATATAATATATATATATATATATATAAAGGCAAAAAAGCCACATAGAAAATGAAACGAAGAAGGAGTACTACTACTGTGAGGCCTTTTGTGCCTTCATTCATATAGATTTGCATAACGTTCCAAAATTCTCGTGATTCAGTTATACCTATATATAAGTGTGTGTGTAATATATATATATATATATATATATATATATATATATATATATATATATATGTATAGTTATAAGCGTTGAGACGAATAACGCATAACAATTAAGAAGCTTCGTAAATGGCCCACTTTCCCAGCACCTGGCAATAACACACTAGTAGATTACCAGGCACGATAACAGGTATACCATCATGCCGATGAGAAGTGTCCCTGCCCCGTCTAGCCTCGTGACAGCGAGCGTTAATTAGAACACTTGATGACACATGTTGCACGACAGATGAGCTGCACTAAATAACCGTGAAGAAGGAGCAGGCCTGAAATAAGGCTGATAATTCGGAATGAATGAACATCGGATAGTGGAAGCCAAGTTATCAGAAGTTATTTAATAATCTGGCACAAGTTCACAATCGCGTAATGATATGTACACATGAGTTACACACAAACAAAATCGTTTTTGTGTAACATGCAAAACAACAATATATATATATATATACATATATATATATATATATATATATATATATATATATATATATATATATATTATATATATATATAAATATGTACACCTACGTTATATTCAGTCTGAAGATACTCTACTGTGTAGAGAGAGAGAGAGAGAGAGAGAGAGAGAGTTACTGCACTCACGCAAGCCTTTGAGAACTTGCCCAACAAGCCTTACCACTCCAGGGTAAAATGCAACCTTCCCATTTGCAGCATACATAGAAGCTCCACGGTACAACACGAAAATATTCTGACAAGAGGCACGGTCTCCATACGACGTCATAAAAAGAAAAAAAAATACATAAAAATACAATTTATTTTACAGAGCCGCATCAAAGGACATTTTGATGAAACCTCCTCTCTCTCTCTCTCTCTCTCTCTCTCTCTCTCTCTCTCTCTCTCATACAGGTTGCTGCTGTTCCCAGCGTGGCCCCCCCTGTGTCAACAAACTCGTGATTGCGGGAAAACACCGCTCCATGCTTGGTCCCAGCGCGCCTCCTGCAAGGAATTGGAATAGGGCAAAGGAAACGCAAGAAATATAGCAGAGAATAAAGCAGGAGATAAAGCATGGAATAAAGACGCGTCTTTCCTTGCTATAAAACAGCAAGGTTTGAAAGTACTAAAATGACACGCGTTTTCCTGAGGTAGAAAGAAAAAGCAAGCGAATTGGACTGCGATAAGTTCTCCCGCTATACAGTAAGGTGAAGCAGAATGAACTCGAACAATTTATTGCTAGAGACTAGCAAGAAGGATGAGTAGGATGCGTTGCGTTTTCCTGAGAAGGGAAACGTAGATGAGGAAGGACCTCTACAAGGATGGCGGAGAGTAAGAGCGTTTTCACATGAAGACTGAGAAACAGAGTTCGAGAAGTAGTTGTGTTTATAAAACATATACTAGATACATATGCACACATACATACGTATATAATATACCATATATATATATATATATATATATATATTATTAGAAATTATATATATTAATATTATATAGATATCTATATAATAATTATATATATATTATATATATATCTGATAGATAGATAAACACATACAATAGATGTCCCGCGAGAAATACAAAACCTTACTCCTTGGTGTCCTTTTCTGCCCCCAATAATCTTACATAGATAGACAGAGAGATACTACAGACGTCCCAAGGACAAGGCGGCTGTACAAGACCCGATAACAGCCACACACTCAGACACACACAGTCTTCATTCCAGCCTTCAAAATGGAGGCGAAGGAGCTTCTGGGGAGAATCTTTGATGACTGAAATTGGGAGGCAAGATAAGTCCGACTTTGATACACGGTTTCTCATTTACCAGTTTGATGGATCGATTAAAGATGGAAATCGGGAGATATCTGATGTCGCCGATTCGTTTTCCGAGCCTTTTGATGCGACGTAAAATAAAGTAGGGGTGGGGGAAGGGGTTGGGGGGGTGGGGGCCGGGTTGTCCCTGGTAGTTTGTATTTCAAGGATGACACGAGTGAATTGGGATTTTTCCATAGTTATTTATTTTTTTGCCCAATTATTCTACTCGGTAGTGTTTATTAGCCGGTAATCACCTCTCTCCTTGGTTTATTAATCTATGAGTGCATATGTCCCCTTCTGTCTATGCTCTACTTTTATGTTTGAGAATATGTGTCACCATCTGTCTAACCTATATTTTACGTTTGTATCTATTTAATCTTGTGACTATTCTCTATTTTATGTTTGGGAATATGTGTCTTTATCTGTCTAATCTATCCCCAGTTTGTGGACGTCCTACCGTTTGTCTGATCTCTACTTTATGTTTGTGGATGTGTTACCAGCGGTCTAATCTGTACTTTAATTTTGTGGGTATGTGTCACCATCTGTCAAAGCTCTCCTCAGTTTGTGGATGTGTTACCATCTGTCAATCACCAATTCATGTTAGTGGATGTATGTTATCATCTGTCTACTCTCTATTTTATGTTTGTGAATGAATTTTACTATCTCTGTCTATCCCTACCTCATGTTTGTGGATGTGTTACCATTCTGTCTAAATTCTACCTCATGTTTATGGATGTGTTACCATCTGTCTATTCTCAACTATATGTTTGTGGATGTATGTTACCATCTGTCTAATCATTACTATATGTTTGTGAATGTATGTTACCATCTGTCTATTCTCTACTATATGTTTGTGCACTTACATATATTCTCTGCTTTACTTGGAGTATAAAAGAGGTTTCTATCGGATATTTATAGGTATCTACGACTCACAAACTGTCAGTAAAAAAAATAAATAAATAAGAAATAAAAAAAATAAAAATAAAAAAACGAACACCCAAATTATAGCTTCGACAACATCTAGTTTCTTTTCACCCCATTTTCTCATATATACTGACCCAATCTTTAGATGCTAAAACGCAAAGGAGGCTTTGGTTTGCATATAGAAGGATCCGCAGTGTGTGTGTGGTTGACGCAAGTCATTGTTTATGAAGAACCCATTTGCAATGTCGAAAATGAAATGTCTTCAGATGGGCCACTTTGCCTGTGGCATAAGGCAATAAGGAAATTCTGAGAGAGAGAGAGAGGAGAGAGAGAGAGAGAGAGAGAGAGAGAGAGAGCAAATCCCACATTTCCATATACATAGCGGGGGCTTATCTGGCTTTAAGGGCAAAATGATTGATGTCGAAGAAGATCTGGGGAAAAAGGACGCCATATTTTCTCTGTTTGTCCTTTCGCCCGACTTGATCGGATAAAGATTTATCGGAGAAATCTGTTTTTGACGGGGCATTCTTCTTCGAAGAAACCATCGGCGTCATTCTTTGGATCAAAGTTAAGTTTGTAAATTAAAATCTATACAGAAACTTAAGAGTTTGTTTTCTTTACGAAAACCGCTCGAAACCCCCGAATGCTCGCTTTCCTTGGAGTTGGAATTGAATCTTTGTTTACATAATTCAGAACGACGAATTTTCTTTTTAATTCCTTCGATTCATTTCCGCTTTTTACGTCGCAATTTCGTTTACTTAACTTTTCTTTGAAATAACTTACAAACTAATTCTTTCGCCGAGTTTTTTCAATTTACGTTTTAATTTGGAGGAAGGGGAAAGTGCCCCTGTTCACCATTTGCTATTCTACTGATTTGAACATAATTTCTACTTCAATGGAATCTGTTCTACTTCAATTCCCGAATTCCCTCCTATTCATTCTCTCATTGATGTCCTACTCATTCCTCTCATCAATGCCCTACTCATTCCTCTCACTGATGTCCTACTCATTCCTCTCATTAATGTCCTCAGTCCTCTCACTGATGTCCTCCTCATTCCTCTCAGTAATGTCCTCCTCATTCCTCTCATTACTGTCCTTTTTCGTCTCATTAATGTCCTACTCATTCCTCTCATTAAAACCATCCTCATTCCTCTCAGTAATGTCCCACTCATTCCTCTCATTGATGTCCTCCTCATGCCTCTCATTAATGCCCTAATAATTCCTCTCATTAATGTCCTTTTTCCTCTCATTAATGCCCTACTCATTCCTCTCAGTAGTGTCCCACCCATTCCTCTCAATGATGTCCTCCTCATGCCTCTAAATTAATGCCCTATTGATTCCTCTCATTAATGTCCTACCCAATCCTCTCATTGATGTCCTCCTCATTCCTATCATTAATGCTCTCCTCATTCCTCTCATTGATGTCCTATTCACTCCCCTCAATGATATAACTGAAGCATCATCAAGTATTTTCAACCGGGTTATATCCTCCCTAAAGCCATTGAACGTGATCATATTAACAAGGTCCTTGAATAACCATTTGAATTACTGAAGCAACTTTTTTTTTCCTTTCTCAAAACGCCTTTATACCTTCCAATTAAGGCGTCGATATTTGCCTATTAGGTTACTGGGTCACAACGACCTGTCATCCCAACTCGCAGTGATGTATTGTTTCGATTTTTTAAAATATATAATGGCATTGATGTTATGGCTTCAGAGGAGCCATTGTGACGGACACCCTTTTGCTTTATAAGACCCATCAGCTGTTGAAGAGCCTTTCATATACTTTTAGAAACCGTTGTATTTTCAGACATCGCCCACCGTTACCGAGCCTCTACTGTCATCTCAGAAACTTGCCATAATTACAGAAATTAACATAAAATTTGCCACAAAGTTGAAACGGAAATTAACAATAAAAAGGTTTGAAAGGTTTAGCATGAGGGAAAAAAATCGCATTTGCACCACGAAACAATTTTCAGGAGAGGGTAGAAAGGAGGATGGTAGAAAGAGAATATAAACGGAGGTACATAAACAGGAATGAAAGGGGTAGGAGCTAGGGGGCGAAGGGACACTCCAAAGAACATTACGTAACGCCTACAGTGAACCACATCAGGTGCACAAGCGGCACTAGCACCCCCTACGGTACCTGTCGTAGCTATGGGGCCTCTATTACTCCCTTACATTGCTACACTACATTCTCAGAAACCAATCACTGTCATGGAGCCTCTACTGCATTCTACAAGCCAAACCAGCCTCCAGCAAACCAGCCCACTGTTATGAAGCCTCTATTGCATTCTCAGAAACCAGCCACTGTTATGAAGCCTCTATTGCATTCTCAGAAACCAGCCACTGTTATGAAGCCTCTATTGCATTCTCAGAAACCATCCACTGTCATGGGGCCTTGATTGCCATTCTCAGAAACCAGCCCTGTTATGAGCCTCTATTGCATTCTCAGAAACCAAGCCAACTGTTAATTGAAGCCTCTATTGCATTCTTCAGAAACCCCATCCACTGTTCATGTGGAAGCCTCTATTGCATTCTCAGAATTACCATCCACTCATGGATGCCTCTATTGGGTATTCCTAGAAACCCAGCCACTTCATTGGAGCCTCTATTGTATTCTCCAGATTATAGCCACTGTCATGGAGCCTCTAATTGTATTCTCAGAAACCCATCCACTGTCATGGAGCCTCTTATTGTAATTTTCTCAGATCCAGCCAGCCCTAGTTCATAGGAGCCCTCTATTGTCTTCTTCAGAAAAACCATCCACTTGTCATGGAGCCTCTATTTGCATTTCTCAGATACCAGGCCACTAGCTTTATAGAGTCCTCTATTTGTCTTCTCAGAAACCAATCCACTGTTCATGGAGCCCTCTATTTGTATTTCTCAGAACCAGCCCTTGTCCATGGAGCCTCTATTGTATTCTCAAGAAACAGCCACTGTCCATGGAGCCTCTATTGTATTTCTCAGATTACCAGCCACTGTCATGGAGCCTTCCTATTGTTTATTCCTCAAGAAACCCATCCACTGTATGAGCCTCTATTGGTTATTCTCAGCCTACCACCACTGTTATTATAGCTTTCTATTTGTCTTCTCAGAAACCGCACCAACTTTGATTATGGAGCCTTCTATTGTAATTCCTCAGATACCAGCCACTGTCATGGAGCCTCTATTGTAAATTCCTCAGAAACCACCACTGTCATGGAGCCTCTATTGTATCTCAGATTACGCAGCCTATTGTTATAGAGCCTCTATTGTCTTCTAAAGAAGACCAGCCATGTTTATGGAGCCTCTTATTGTTATTCTCAGGAAACCCAGCCACCTGTCATGGACCTTCTATGTAATTCTGCAGAAACCAGCCACTGTTATGGAGCCTCTATTGTATTCCTCAGAACCCAGCCCACTGGTTATGGAGCCTCTATTGCATTCCCAGAACCATCCACCACGGTCATGGAGCCTCCATACTGTTCCTTTCTCAGGAAAAACCAGCTCCACTGTCATGGAGCCTCCCTATTGTTGCATTCTCCAGAAACCAGGCCACTGTTATGAAGCCTCTACTTGCATTCTCAGAAACCAGCCACTGTAGAAGCTTACTAGCATTCTCAGAAATCCGGGCCACTGTTATGGAGCACTTCTATGGCATTCTCAGAAACGGCCACTGTTATGGAGCCCCTATTGTATTCTCAGAAACCAGCCACTGTCATGGAGCCTCTATTGCATTCTCAGAAACCATCCACGGTCATGGAGCCTCTATTGCATTCTCAGTCAGACCGCACCTGTATGGAGCCCTCTATTGCTTCTCAGAAAACCATCCACTGTCATGGAGCCTCTATTGGATTCTCAGAAACCAGCCACTGTTTATGAAGCCTCTTTGCATTCATTCTCAGAAACCAGCCACTGTTTATGGAGCCTCTATTTGTCCTTTCTTCAGAAACCAGTCCACTGTTATAGAGCCTCTATTGTCTTCTCAGAAACCAGCCACAGTTATGAAGCCTCTATTGCATTCTCAGAAACCAGCCGCTGTTATGGAGCCTCTATTGTCTTCTCAGCAACCAGCCACTGTTATAGAGCCTCTATTGTCTTCTCAGAAACCAGCCACTGTTATGAAGCCTCTATTGCCTTCTCAGAAACCAGCCGCTGTTATGGAGCCTCTATTGTCTTCTCAGAAACCAGCCACTGTTATGGAGCCTCTATTGCATTCTCAGAAACCAGCCACTGTTATGGAGCCTCTATTGTCTTCTCAGAAACCAGCCACTTGTTATGAAGCCTCTATTTGCATTCTCCCAGAAACATCCACTGTTATGGAGCCTCTATTGCATTCTCAGAAACCAGCCACTGTTATGGAGCCTCTATTGTATTCTCAGAAACCAGCCACTGTTATGGAGCCTCTATTGTCTTCTCAGAAACCAGCCACTGTTATGGAGCCTCTATTGCATTCTCAGAAACCAGCCACTGTTATGGAGCCTCTATTGCATTCTCAGAAACCAGCCACTGTTATGGAGCCTCTATTGCATTCTCAGAAACCAGTCATTGTTATGGACCGCCTAATGCATTCTCAGAAAAAACCGCCCAAATGTTATAGGCCTCTATTGCATTCTCGAACCAGCCACTGTTATGGAGCCTCTATTGCATTCTCAGAAACCATCCACTGTATGGAGCCTCTCATGCCACTGCAGAAACCCATCCACTGGTATGGAGCCTCTATTGCATTCTCAGAAACCATCCAGTCGTCATGGAGGCCTTATTGCCTCCTCTATTGCATTCTCAGAAACCAGCCACTGTCCATGGATGCCTCTTATTGCATTCTCAGAAACCATCCAGCAATGTCATGGAGCCATCTATTGCATTCTCAGAACCATCCCCCCCCACCCTGTCATGGAGCCTCTCATTGCATTCTCCGACCATCCACTGTCATGGAGCCTCTATTGCCATTCTCAGAAACCAAAGCCAATGTTATGGAGCCTCTATTGCATTCTCAGGAAACCCCCTCATGGGAGCCTCTATGCATTCTCAGAAACCACCACTGTTATGGACTCATTGCATTCTCAGGAAACCACCCACCTCCCTGTCATGGAGCCTCTATTGCATTCTCAGAAACCAGCCACTGTCATGGAGCCTCTATTGCATTCTCAGAAACCATCCACTGTCATGGAGCCTCTATTGCATTCTCAGAAACCATCCACTGTCATGGAGCCTCCATCTATTGCATTCCGCAGAAACCAGCCACTGTCATGGAGCCTCTATTCATTCTCAGAAACCATCCCTGTTTCATGGAGGCCTCTTTGCATTCTCAGAAAACCACCACGTTCCTGGAGCCTCTATTGCATTCTGCAGAAACCACCACTGTTATGGAGCCTCTATTGCATTCTCAGAAACCATCCCTGCTGGAGCCTCTATTGCTTCTCATTTTTAAACATCCACTGTTATGGAATCCTCTATTGCTTTCTCAGAAACCATCCCCTGTCATGGAGCCTCTATTTGCATTCTCAGAAACCATCCCTTTCCTTGGAGCCTCTATTGCTTTCTCAGAAACCATCCACTGTCTTGGAGCCTCTATTGCATTCTCCAGAAACCGCCACCCCTGTCCATGGAGCCCTCTCATGCATTCCGTACCACACACCATCACTGGCTTGGAGCCTCTATTGCATTCTCAGAACCCTCCACTGTCATGGAGCCTCTATTGCTTCTTAGGAAACCCGCCCACTCGTTAGGGGAAGCTCTATTTGCATTTTCTCAGGAAACCATCCAACCCCCTGTTTATGGGAGCCTCTAATTGCATTCTTCAGAAAACCATTCCACTTGCATGGAGCCTCTATTGCATTTCTCAGAAAACCATCCGCCCCGCCACCTGTTATTGGAGGCCTCCCCTATCCTTATTTGCATTCTCAGAAACCATCCAATGTCATGGAGCCTCTATTGCCCATTTCTCAGAAACCAATCCCACTGTTCTGGAGCCTCTATTGCATTCTCAGAAACCATCCACTGTCATGGTATTCCTCTATTGCATTTCCAGAAACCATCCACTGGTTTTCCCCCCCCCACCATGGGAGCCTCTATTAGTAATTCTCAGAAACCATACCACTGTTCATGGAGCCTCTAGGGCATTCTCAGAAAAACCATCCACTTGTCAGGTGTTCTATTTGCATCTCAGAAACCAGCCACTGTCATGGAGCCTCGATTGTATTCTCAGAAAACCATCCCACTGTTCATGGAGGCCTCTATTGTATTCTCATATACCAGCAACACTGTCATGGGAGCCTCTATTGTATTCTCAGAAACCACTCCCCACTGTCATGGAGCCCTCTATTGTTTTATTCTCAGAAATGCCAGCCACTGTTCATGGAAGCCTCTATTGTATTCTCAGAAAGACCATCCACTGTTTCATGGAGGCCTCTATTGTAGTTCTCAGAAAACCAGCCCACTGTATGGGAAGCCTCTATTGTATTCTCTCAGAAACCAGCCACTGTTATGGAGGCCTCTAATTGTATTTCAGGAAAACCCCCCCCCCCCCCCCCCCTGCCACGGGCATGGAGCCTCCTATTGTAAGTTCTCAGAAACCAGCCACTGTTCATGGAGCCTCATGAGGCCTTTTTCTATTGCATCTCAGAAAACCGCCACTGTTATGGCCAGCCGCTATGTTATGTCGAGAAACCATCACTGGTCATTGGCCTCTATTGCATTCTCAGAAAACCAGGCCACTTGTTATGGGAGCCTCTATTTTCTTCTCAGAAACCATCCACTTTGTCATGGATGCCTTTATTGCATTCCTCAGAAACCAGCCACTGGTTATGGAGCCTCTATTGTGTATTCTCAGAAAACCATCCACTTGTCATGGAGCCTCCTCATTGCATTCTCAAGAGGACCAGCCACTGTTATGGAGCCTTCTATGTATTGCTCAGAAAACCATCCAATGTTCAAAACTGAAGCCTTCTATTGCATTGCCTCAGAAACCATCCACTGTCATGGAGCCTCTAATGCATTTCTCAGGAAACCAATCACTGTCATGGAGCCGTTTTTAACATTCTCCAGAAACCAATCAACTGTCATGGAGCCTATATTGCATTCTCCAGAAACCAGCCATTTTTCAATGGAGCCTCTATTGTATTTTCTCAGAAACCATCCCCTGTTTACTTTTGGAGCCTCTATTGTATTCTCAGGAAACCAATCCAACTGGTCATGGAGCCTCTATTTGCATTCTCAAAGAAACCAATCCCACTGGTCCCATGGAGCCTTTATTTACCATTTCTCAGAAAACCAACTCACTGTCATGGAGCCCTATATTGTATTCTCAGAAACCAGCCATTTTTTCATGGAGCCTCTATTGTATTCTCAGAAACCAGCCCACTGTTTATGGAGGCCTCTATTGTATTTCTCAGAAACCATATCCACTGGTCCATGAAGCCTCTATTGGCAATTTGCCAGAAACCAATCACTGTTTATGGGAGGCCTCTAATTGCATTCTCAGAAACCCAATCACTGTTCATGGGATCCGTCTATTACATTCTCAGAAAAACCAATCACTGTCAATGGAGGCCTCTAATTGCATTCTCAGAAACTAGCCACTGTTATGGAGCCTCTATTGTAGTCTCAGAAACCAGCCACTGTTATGGAGCCTCCATTTATTCTCGAACCATCCCAGTGTCCATGAGCCTCTATTGCTTCTCAGAACCAGCCACTGTTATTGAGCCTCTATTTTATTCTCAGAACATCCACTGTCATGGATCCTTTATTTGCATTCTCAGAACCCCAGCCCTGTTATGGGCCTCTATTGCATTATCAGAAAAAAAGGGACCAAACCAGCCAACTGGTTCCACTGGGAAATAGGCCAAGGGCCCACTATTGCCTTCCTTCAGAAAACCAATACCACCTGTTCATGGAGGCCTACTAATTGCATTTTCCAGAAAAAAGAAACCATCCATTGTTATGGAGCCTCTATTGCATTCTCAGAAACCAGCCACTGTCATGGAGCCTCTATTTATTCTCAGAAACCATCCACTGTTATGGAGCCTCTATTGTATTCTCAGAAACCATCCACTGTCAAGGAGCCTCTATTGTATTCTCAGAAACCAGCCACTGTTATGGAGCCTCTATTGTATTCTCAGAAACCATCCACTGTCATGGAGCCTCTATTGCATTCTCAGAAACCAGCCACTGTTATGGAGCCTCTATTTTATTCTCAGAAACCATCCACTGTCATGGAGCCTTTATTGCATTCTCAGAAATCAGCCACTGTTATGGAGCCTCTATTGCATTCTGAGAAACCATCCACTGTCATGGAGCCTCTATTGCATTCTCAGAAACCAGCCACTGTTATGGAGCCTCTATTGCATTCTCAGAAACCAGCCACTGTCATGGAGCCTCTATTTTATTCTCAGAAACCATCCACTGTCATGGAGCCTCTATTGCATTCTCAGAAACCATCCACTGTCATGGAGCCTCTATTGCATTCTCAGAAACCATCCACTGTCATGGAGCCTCTATTGCATTCTCAGAAACCAATCACTGTAATGGAGCCGCTATTGCATTCTCAGAAACCAGCCATTGTCATGGAGCCTTTATTGCATTCTCAGAAACCATCCACTGTTATGGAGCCTCTATTGTATTCTCAGAAACCAGCCACTGTTATGGAGCCTCTATTGCATTCTCAGAAACCAGCCACTGTTATGGAGCCTCCATTGTATTCTCAGAAACCAGCCACTGTCATGGAGCCTCTATTGTATTCTCAGAAACCAGCCACTGTCATGGAGCCTCTATTGTATTCTCAGAAACCAGCCACTGTTATGGAGCCTCTATTGTATTCTCAAAAACCAGCCAATGTTCTGGAGCCTGTATTGTATTCTCAGAAACCATCCATTGTCATGGAGCCTCTATTGCATTCTCAGAAACCAGCCACTGTTTTGGAGCCTCTACTGCATTCTCAGAAACCAGCCACTGTTTGGAGCCTCTACTGCATTCTCAGAAACCAGCCACTGTTATGGAGCCTCTATTGTATTCTCAGAAACCAGCCATTGTTATGGAGCCTCTAATGCATTCTCAGAAAGCAGCCGCTGTTATGGAGCCTCTGTTGCATTCTCAGAGACCAGCCACTATTAGGGAGCCTCTCATGCATTCTCAGAAACAAGCCACTGTTATGGAGCCTCTATTGTATTTTCAGAAACCAGCCACTGTTATGGAGCCTCTAACGCATTCTCAGAAACCAGCCACTGTTTTGGAGCCTCTGATGCATTCTCAGAAACCAGCCACTGTTATGGAGCCTCTAATGCAATCTCAGAAACCAATAACTGTCATGGATCCTATATTGTATTCTCAGAAACCAGCCACTGTTATGGAGCCTCTGATGCATTCTAAAAAACCAGCCACTGTTATGGAGCCTCTAATGCAATCTCAGAAACCAATAACTGTCATGGAGCCTCTGATGCATTCTCAGAAACCAGCCACTGTTATGGAGCCTCTAATACATTCTCTGAAACCAGCCACTGTTATGGAGCCTTTACTGCATTCCAGAAACCAGCAACTGTTATGGAGCCTTTACTGCATTCCAGAAACCAGCCACTGTTATGGAGCATTTACTGCATTCCAGAAACCAGCCACTATTAGAGACCACAGGATTCTCTGGAATCAGCCTCTATTAAAGAGACTGTTCTGTCTTTCAGGGACCCCCCTAACTATTTGAAGACAAAAATGAATTCAACAAAATGGAACTCCCTCAACAACCTTCGTTGTCTGTCATAGGTTCAGGCATCCCAGTTCGAAGAACTCTTCTAGAGACACAAAGGACAAGGCATCTTTCTGTACCTCTGCCTGGAAAGACGCGTGTGCTTGTCTCCAAGCACCGAAATAATGAGATTTATGGTGTGTTTCCCTTTGCAGAAAACGTGTTGATTTCTTCTTTTCTTGAAGTTTTCTTTTCCGCTCCTCTGATTCGTTTATTCTGCGCTGTTAGAGAAGGGCGAAGAAAAAAAAATGGAGTCCAAATTCTTTTGCTTTGGAGGCGAAAGAACATATATTTTTTTCTAGATTGTTTTCATCTTCAAAAGCAAAGGAGATGAGGATTATGCTTTCATAACTGCTGCCTTCGTGTTGGGGAGAAAATACCGGAGAGCTCTTGAAGGCAGAACACAATAAGAAAGCGAGGCAGGGAACGGCATGGTTGGAAAGATGTGTGATTATTTCAGAAATACAAGCTGATATCACAGTAAAGTTTCTCTTACGTTTGAGTTGTAGTTACAGTAATAATACTTGAAATTTTCGTAAAAGCCAATCGCATTAGTTCGCCTATTATAAGACTGTATTATTATACTCACAAAAACTCTTCAGTAAGATTATTAGATATCTCCACAAATCAACTCTAAAGCTATACTGCCAACCAACCTCAAAAAACTTTGAGTTTAGTATCTGTCTTATATTAAATACAATAATATCTGTACATTACTTGAAGAATATGCACACCAGAATACACACTCACAAATTTATATGTATGTATGTGTATACCTGTGTAAGTCCATTTATATTAACAGCTAGATAATTTGAAAGTTCTTCAATGACACTACGTACATCAAAGTGTAAAATTGGGCCAAGCGCAATACATTTAGTGAAAAACTGATAACAAACCGAAAGAACATGTTATCATCTCCATACATATGGCAATAGTCTTTCTAATGGTTATTTGTTTTGACTTGCCGGAGTGAATACAAGTTTAATCTATATAAATGATAGTTATTTTACACTTTGTACGAAAGGGACATTTATAACTATTGGCAAACATATGTATACAGAAATTATGTATGAACATTCGTAAAGTAACTAAGTCTACGGGCAGAACCAGTTTTACGGGCAGAACCAGCTCCGTTTCAGATAATCCCTTCTCACCCACACCCCCTTCGAAGAGGTTGGGGGGAGGTAGGATGAAACCCCATTGTAAACCATCTTAGGGGTCCCCACTATAACCTTGCCAAGGTTCATGCCCTTCGGACCAGCCATTTGGCCGTGATTGAATGACAGACGGACGGACAGACATAACGCCCATTATAGTAAGATAATGAAATAATCTTGGCTCTTGACTAAACCGAATAGAAATGGTTGCCATTTCTCTTTCAATTACAAGAGATTTAAAAGACTTATTGAAAATGTTGTAATAATTCTATCCAACACAAGACAAGCAGTTGCATAGGTTATCTGGAGAGCGGAAAGAAAAATCCCATCACTTCATCCGACGCAATCCAGTTTAGTTTCGTCTCAGACCCTAAGTCTTTGATTCCACTGGATTCAAAACTAATTATGCCCTGTCAGTTGTTTCACGGCGCCGAAAGAGACACACATTATCCATTATTTCGACAACTCAACGTAGGAGCAATTCGGGTGACTGGTGGGCGAAGTGAAGGAAGTGATTCGTCTAGTGGCTTTTGTGTTAGACGAGCTCTGGTGAATCCCCTGATACGAAAAATAAGTTGTCTTAATCTTGTCAAATTTGTACGAAATATTTTTAAAGGCTAATAAAAATTGCGAGTAATGACTTAAAAAAAAAAAGACGTTTGCTAAGTTGAGTTGCGATATAACATCTTGATCTTTTTGTTTCCGACATTGAACCGTCTCCCAGAAAGGGGTTAGTTTCAGAGAAACACCAAACTGATACATTGATACCTTAATTTTAACTTTATATTTCTAGCACTCTTTGGTACTGTTGCGTTCGTTTCACTACAACATAAATATACTGACAACCTACATTCCAAGCAATGATCATCTCAACTACGTAATCCATAATGTTAGTAACATTAACATAACATATAAGAAAAAATCATGAAGTTGTAGAACTATCAAAGAAGGCCCAAGAAGGAACACTGCAGTTATATGGCCATGTGATGAGAAGAGACGAGACACATGGAGGGAGGAGTGTGAAGTAGATGGAGGAGGAGATGCCTGGTGGGCAGGGTTGGTGATTTTTTTGTTTTTAAAAAGATAAAAAAAAAAAGATTTAAAAAAATCGGTGATTTATTTGATTTTTTTAATTTCTTTGATTTTTTAAAATTCATTTGGTTTTTTTATTTGTTAAGATGTTTTTTCAATCCTTTTTTTCTCAAAATGTGTTCTATGACAGAATTACTATTGATTTATCTTTTAGGTTTCACGTTCTGGCAATTTTTTTATATCAAAATAAATAGATGCAGCACAGTTATGCTCAAGTTTTTATTAACCTCCAAACCATATTTTTCAATTTGTTTGCTTTCAAATTGAAAAATAAAAAAAATATAAAAATTCATGATTCTTTTAAATGAAAAATTCAAGGATTTAATCACCTGATTAAATCAGTTTGATTTAATCACGGCTAACCCTGTTGGCGGGAGAGAGAAAGAGAGGTAGACCGAAGAAGCGAAGAACTGAGAGACAAACAATTGTCAGAGGACGATGGAAACAGATATGGACAAAGATGGTAAAAAAATTTTTTTTAGGAAAAATCGTACATGCTAAACGGGCTACCAATGTAGTCCATTGGGACCAGATGCAGAAAACTGAAAAATGAAAACAGCGAAGTATATATATGCCTCTGAAACCCAAATAGGAGCGGAGGATGGTGGGTGTGTGTGTGGTGGGGGGTGGGGGGTGTTGGATCCTAGCATCAAATACAGGACTCTAACAAGACCACGTCAAACTCAGACCACAGATCATCATTAAGCCCGGCCACCTCTCCTCCAGTACCAGCGCATCTGCTCATGACATCTGATCATAATATGTTCCCGTTATGTGGGCTATTTGAATTTCTTCTGTAACTCAAGGCGAGTTATATACTCCATTTCTGTGGGGAGGGGAAACCATTCTGACATATCTTCTTATTTTTTGTTCGTCCTTTACATTCAAATACCACTTACAAGCAATCACGAATTTCAATTTCTTTTTCCGAATGTTCCATCACTGACCTATGATACGATGAAACATATAGAAAATGTCAAAGTATATAATAAAGTTATTTCTGCGAATATCTAGCGACGAACGAATGTAACTGGAATTATGAAATTAATTTGCTGGCTTTGGGTGTAGATATATATATAATATATATATTATATATATATATATATTTATATATTATATATATTATATGTATATAATAGAATATATATTATATATATATATTATATATATATATGGTGTATATATATCTATATGCATACATACATACATGACTCACTGACTCATGGATAAGGCGAAATAATAAAGCTACACTGAGTTACAATCAATTATTATAGTGCTCTGTGTAACAAAGCGGGGAATTAGATACCAGTGTGCCTGCGCGCACGCACGCTCGTATGCAATTGTCATACCAAGTATCATGACTCCGATGCTCATGAAAGGTATGTAAGAATTACAAGAATTACAAAAAGAATGACAACATGTTTGTTTACGTTTTCCTTGGATGAAACAGGGCCCGGAGACGTCTGCATTGTGAGTCGCTAAATTAAGTCCCAAAAATAGCACTAATGACCCAGCAAGGTCCTGCCCGAATGGAATGGAGGCAAGATAAAGACAGCATGAAATTACTTGCTGAAGTTTGGACAGGACAAACACCCACACACACACACTACTCCAGACACAAAGGTCGGCAAGGTTCTCGGAGAGGACAAAGGGCTGGCAAGAATTATTCCTTAGGTACGAACGGGGTAAGGAACCAGAGAGAGAGAGAGAGAGAGAGAGAGAGAGAGAGAGAGAGAGAGAGACTTTCATTCGCTTCTTAATATTTATTCTCTTCTTCTTCTTCTTCTTTCATTCGTCTCGTAGTTGAAGCGGCCGCGTGTTCAGCTCATTATTCACTGGCTAGCGTTGGATCCCCGAACCTGGCGAGCGAGTGTTGATATGGGTGCTTCAACTGGAAAATTCCAGTTATGGTCCTGGATGTGAGGTGGTTTTTCGAGGCGCTCATTTCTAATAGTTGGGAATTCGCCAGTTTATCTGAATGCATTTCCTCTTACAAATGTCTAGAAAAGGTGTTTCGCGTTGAGTTAAAGATACAGGAATTTGAGTAGACGACATTTCTAATTTATTTATTACAATGAAAGTGACAAAAAAAAAAAAATTATGTGCGGGTTAAACGGCGCGGAAAAATTATTCCTAATAACATATAGCGTATTTATTTTAATTTCCGTTGGTGAAACACCGCTCTATTTGAGCTGGGGGGCGGGTCACACCTTGTTTTCTATCTTTAAAAATGTTTTCGAAGAATCTTTTACCGCTTTTCTAAAAGTTCCCCATTATTTTCCCAATGAATTTTGTTTTCCCCAACGAAAAGAAAGTTTTTTTTTTTTAAAGGAACCGTCCGAAGAAATGCGGCGTGTCCCACAAAAGGATGATTTAATGTCCTTTTCCAGCTGTCAGAGGAAAGGGTAGGAAGGATTCTAGGAAGGATTCCCCTATCTTCTGGTGTCCTGTTCTGATCGTCCTTCTAACAGGAAGAAACTCTCCTCCCTTTTCCTTCCTTCCTTCCTTTCTCTTCCTCGTCCTCTTCCCTCGCCTTCTCTTTTATGAAGTTTCCCCACTTCCGGGAAAGTTTAGGAATATCCTCCTCTCTCTCTCTCTCTCTCTCTCTCTTCCGTACTGTTTATCTGCTTATCTATTTGTCCTGTTGTATTTTAATAAGACCCCTTCGTTCGATTACGGTTTATATCGTTCAGTGATGGTTTATATCGTTCAGTGATGGTTTATATCATTCAGTAATATTTATTTCGTTCACTGACGGTTTATATCGTTCGGTGACGTTTTATATTGTTCAGTGATGGTTTATATCATTCAATAATACGTAGCTATAACGTTCATTTGATGGTTTATATAATTCACTAATATCTAAATCGTTCACTGATGGTTTCTATCGTTCTGTAATATCTAAACCGTTCAGTGATGGTTTATATCGTTCAGTAATATCTAAACAGTTCAGTGACGGTTTATACCGTTCAATAATATCTAAACCGTTCAGTGACTGTTTATATCGTTCAGTAATATCTATACCGTTCAGTGATGGTATATATCAGGCCAGATTCCCTTATCTTCTGTTGCAATGGGATTTAAACTACCGAAACTGCCGATGACAATATAAAAACAAATCCCCTAATAACACACACACACACACAAATATTCCAAGCCTTGTCTGGTTTACATATAATGTTTATGTTTCAGCGATGACAGCGTCACGTTTGAAGATGTGTAAACTGTAAATATATGAAAGCGCTGCTTCAGAAGGGTTCTTGTCCTTCCAAATGACATTTGGCAGATGTTGTTCATATTGTATAGTCATAGATTATTCATTAAGAAATAATTGGTAAACCGAAGTCAATATTTTTGGTGTAGCATGATGACATTTTGTTTTGGAATACTAACAAAACATTACTGTATTATGCTTTATAGGCAACATAAATAAATAAATAAATAAATAAATAAATAAATAAATAAATAGAATAAAAAAGTAAAAACAAGACCATGTATTGACCATGCAATCCACAAATGGTGAAAACATAACAACAACCCCCACCCCACCAGGCCCCCCTTCCCCCAAAAAATTACACTTATTCCTTCATAGTCAAAAAGAAAAAAAAATCTAGATGATGCACTGACGAT
>NC_061090.1:53289363-53331863 GCF_015104395.2 Macrobrachium nipponense | reverse complement strand
ACTGCGTGTATTTGTTTGCGATTGTCATTTTGTTACATATTTATAGACAAGCGCTAGTACCCACACACACACACATACACACACACACACACACACACACACACACACACATATATATATATATATATATATATATATATATATATATATATATATATATATATATATATATAGATATATATATATATATATATATATATATATATATATATATATATATATATATCTATATATATGTGTGTGTGTGTGTGTGTACAGAGCATAATAACCACAAATACCTCTTCACACGTTTTGGATATGGTTGCTTGCCACTATTAAAACCTAAGACGCAAATGGACGATATCTGATGTCCTAAGCAGATTCGAAACCAGAATACATACACACACAAACAAATATACATACACACACACACACACACACATATATATATATATCTATATAATACCATATATACATATATAGAATATATATTATTTTTTATATATATATATATAAATATATATATATATATATATATATATATATACTATATATATATATATTATATATTTAAAACTATAAATAATATATATATATCATATATATATATATATAAATACTAATATAATAAAATTATACATATATTTATATATATATATATATCTATATTATATATAATATATATACATATTATATATTGGTGGTATATATATATATATATATATATATATATCTATATATATATAGTGTATAATAAATATATATATATATAATATATATATATATCTATATATATAATATATATATGTGTATATACACATCTATATACGTGTTATATATATGTGTATATACACATATATCTGTATTATATACATATAGTTATATATATATATATATATATATATATAATATATATATACATGTATAACTGAATCACGTAAATTTAGAACGTGATGAATATATATAAATAAAGGCAAAAGCCAAGAAGGCCTTTCGACTCCCTCGCCCTTTGCTCAAGGACGAGAGTCGAAAGGCTTAGAGCAGTATTCCATTGTTTCACTTTCCTTGGTGGCTTTTGCCTTTATATACACATATATATGTGTGTGTGTGCGTATGTGTGTCTGTGAGCCAGCGCGTGCAAAAGTCTTACAAGATACCAACAGCTCTCAAAAGCTAAGGAAACGAGAGGCACTTCTCAGTATGCTTCCAAAAACTATGCCAAGAGAGTTTCCCGACATAAGCGTCTAAATGAAGACCAGACTTCCAATGCTCTTACAAATGGGGACTTGAGCTTCCACAAAGGGAATTACAGAAGAAGAAGAAGAAGAAGAAGCACTAAGTTTCACAGAGGCTTACGTAAGATCAGAAAAGCACTAATGGCCCTATTCTTAAGAGGAGATTAGATTCGAGAATGGCCGCGGGTAAAAAAGGTATAAGTGACTTCATAGAGGGAACAGTGCTGTATGTTGCAATCAAATGCAATATGGGTTCATGCATTGATTGCTTCTGTGCAACAACGATAATAATCTTCGGGAATGAAACAGAGGGTGATAGCATATGGCAACAATCACACACATCTCTCTCTCTATATATATAAATATATATATATATATATATATATATATATACGTATATATAGACGTATATATATATATATATATATATATATATATATATATATATATATATATATATATATTTATGTATGTATAACTGTGTGTGCGCATGCGCGTTATATAGTGCTTGCAACAACCACAGCGGATGTATAAAAAAAATCCCTGGCAACGTCAACTTCACAGAAGACAAAACCTACAAAAGTCAGTCAGCTTGAGGAAGACTATCTAAACATTTTTAAAATGATGACAAATGTGGGAGAGAGAGAGAGAGAGAGAGAGAGAGAGAGAGAGAGAGAGAGAGATCCCTCAGGCCTTTCTCTCACTCCAGAAGGGCACTCAGGTCCTTGGGAGAGCGAGAAGGAAGGGTCTCGTGATACATGGCAGAAAGGAACAACGGTTAAGAGACGCAGAGAAGGAACGAATGACGTCATCATTTATTTTTTTTCTCAGCGAGCAACCGGACGTGTCAAAAAATAAAGATATTTCCCGTCATATCTCTCAGAAAAAAAAAAAGAGTATAAAGCTGGCAGGGAAAGGGAATGTTTCGCGTTTTCCTAAAAAAAATAAATAAAATAAAACGAAAATAGTTTTTTGTTTGTTTGTTTTTTCAAAATCTCAATAGATTAAATACCAGCAAGAACGGAGGCACTAGTTGATGACGTAAAGAAAAGGGATGTGTTTGTGCGTGTGTGTGTGTGTGTGTGGAAGAGGGAGAGGTGGGCGGAAGGGTTTGATCTAAACAGGAAGATACAAAAAAAGAAGTGACAGACAGAAGATTATAGAACAGAACTGAATAGAATATAGAATTCGTGTCAAAAGCGTGATGTTTGTTAAATAATTGAATGTATTTTACAAAATACTGCATTTTGTATAATATAATCAATTTGTCAAATACCACGTGTTTGACAGGAATCCCCCATTTGGCGTTTTGATAGCCAACTTGGGTACAGAAGAAAAGTCAGTAAACGCTGCTGAAATAGGCATTCTTTTCAATAATAATAATAATAATAATAATAATAATAATAATAATAATAATAATAATAATAATAATAATAATAATAATAATAATAATAATAACAGCCAATTTCTGAGCCTAGATCAGGACGACACACAGTCTTGAATCGAGTTCATAATTGCAACCGAAAACAAATAAAAAAAAGTCTAAAACCACCCAAAGATGATGGTCATAACTTCTGTCATCATGACGTGCTGTCATGATTCATCATTTATCAAGAAATAATAATTTAACTTAGAACTTATGATCCTGAGAGAGAGAAAATAAAAGAAAATATGATCTCACATGAAAACCGCATCCCTTGGAATTAGTTGATTGTATCCTTGAGAGCAGTTGAATATAGAATAACCTTTTTGAGATTTTGTTTTAGGAATTTCAAAGTTACTTCAAACGGAAACCGCATATCTTGGAACTAGTTGATTCGATCACTGGAGACTTTGATATAGACTAATCTCGTAGGATTTTGCTTTAGCAAGAATCGGGTTTAGGCCGAAGGCCAAGCGCTTGGACCTATGAGGTCATTCGGCGCTGAAAGAGAAATTGTCAGTACGGAGGTACTATATGAAGTAAGTGTTGAAGAAGGTGGAAAGTCAAATGGAAGAAAAAGAATACGAACGAAGGTACAGTAAAAGGAATGAAAGAGGTTGCAGCTAGGGGAGACTCTTTAGTAATGTCTACAGTGCACCAATTGAGGTGCACTGACGGCATGGACACCATAAGGGACCAAACGTAAAAATTCTCTACAAAAGTAAACCGTTAATAAACAAAAGCACAAAACACGCACACCACCCTTCCTACTTTACCTTTGGAGGCATTGAACCACATCAAGAGATAAAATCAACCACAAATACAATATAAACGCGACGTTTATGACATTCAACGTGATAAGACTTTTTTTCCTTAAAAAAAAGAAGAAAAAACTCAAATGCAGTTTTTGGCGATGACGTCAAGATACGATATTTATGATCTCTCCTCAATAATAACATCTCATTTGTAAGCCACAAAAAAAAAAAAATTGAGGCCAAAACAGATCATCAAGGCTGAGCAGCATCTGGTTAGCGCGATAATCGAGTCGCTGTCACCAGTTAACATGGCAAGAATATTTCTTTTTTTTTTTATGTTCTAAAAGCATAGTGATATAATGTCACTATCCTTATAATCATACTAATTAAAATTATGATAACTTCATTTTAATACTATCATTACTAAAAATACTAACCATATAATAATAATAATGGATAAACATGTCCACAGGTATGTATGGGTTCTAATATATTTAAAGATAAATCTACATAGAGAGTTTCCGTTAATCGATCTCACACCCATGTATGGGTACAGGCATATTTGGAAATCCGAAAGCTCACTGCATAAATTTACTTTTGGGTATAGTTGTACCCACACATGACTTGGATTTGTTTCGCCCTTATTATTATTATTATTATTATTATTATTATTATTATTATTATTATTATTATTATTATTATTATTATTATTATTAAGCTAACAGTACCTTTCATTCGTAAAACATAAAAGGCAAAGCACAGTAAACAAAAAAAATACAACATCAATAGCAGTACTTGTCTTTGTGTTGGTGGTGGAAGTCTCTTTATTATCTTTTTTATTTTCATCGTCTTCTCCTACTTCTTCTTGTTTGTCTGTTTGTTTGTATGGCGTTTTTACGTTGCACGGAACCAGTAGTTATTCAGCAACGGGAGCAACGGCCTCTTACGTGACTTCCGAAACACGTTGAGAGTGAACTTCTATCACCAGAAATACTCATCTCTCACACCTCAATGGAATGACCGAGAATCGAACTCGCGGCCACCGAGGTGGCAGGACAAGACGATACCGATCACGCCACTGAGGCGGCCTCCTCCTCCTCCTCCTCCTCCTCCTCCTCCTCCTCCTCCTCCTTCTTCTTCTTTCTTCTTCTTCTTCCCCAACATTATCCCTATATTAAGGGGTCGGTTGCCTGATGCGCCTTCTCCTCCAATGCCTTCTATCAAAAGCATCATCCTCCTCCAAATCCTCTCCTCTCCGTAATATCTTCCTTCACTTTATCTCGCCCTCTAATTCTCTGTCTCCCTCTCGATCGTCTCCCATTCAGCCAAAAGATGGGGCGCTTCCTGCTGGTACTCTTGAGCATACTTCTCCTTGAAACTTCTTCCTCCCCTTTCCCTGCAAGTCTTACTGAAGCAAATATTCCTGAAGGGGGCGTCTCTCATTTTTGCTCTACCATTCAACCTTCCGTTCCAATAAACTCGTCTCACTTATGCAGGTACCATCGAAGGTACTGCTACTTTAATTTTCCATTACGTTTCGGACTTTTTTTTTCTAGGTTTCATTCAATGGCGTCTGGAAAAGTTTTTTCAATTCTGACAGCAATAAAATTTGTCCAGTTTACACATAATTCTATATAGTATTTAATATATATTATATATGTATGTATATATATACACACACATAGTAATATGTATATATACGCATATATTTATATATATACACACATCTCTCTCTCTCTCTCTCTCTCTCTCTCTCTCTCTCTCTCTTCTCTCTCTCTCTCTAAAATATGTTGTAATAAGCCCAATAAAATTCAATTTTTCCAAATTTTAGTGGGCTTCCAACAATTAATTAGTAAATATAATATAATATAATCATAATTGGTAATATATATATATATATATATATATAGAGAGAGAGAGAGAGAGCGAGAGAGAGAGAGAGAGAGAGAGAGAGAGAGAGTATATAAAGGTCTTTTGGGGAAGAACTCCCCCCAAAAAAAAATAAATAAAGAAAGAAAAAAGGCTGAGAAAAGCGAAAACAGGATGCAAAAAATAAAAAATGAAATCGATTAGAGATAAAACGGGGAAGGAGGCCCCACAAGAATAATGGCCGAGGATGAACCCAACAGCTCTCTCTGAAAGGAGTTTCGCCAAGTTCCACAATTCGTAAGGCTCCAAAGTTCATTACCACTTGCGGACGACGATTTCCTTCGGCCAATAAATATCGACGAAGAATGAAGTTGGTGGGAAACGTTGAAAATTGAATTCTCGCCTCTATTATATATATATACTATGTTGTCGGGGGTTTTTTGTAGCGAGGAGCAATAAAAAGTATCTCAGATATTGACTCATAATGGAAGTTTCCCCTGAGGCAGTTTCTTCCGTCATTTCTGACCGATAAAAATGTTTTAAAAAATACTTGGAATGTTGATACGCTCATGTATACTATATATCATGTTGCTGAGGAAAAAAGGTTTTGTTCCGTTTTTCCATTTTTTCATTAGTGCAATATATATATCTATATATATATGTTTATAATAATATATATATATATATATATATATAATATATATATATGTATATACATATTTGTATATATGTATATACATGCATATATAAATAATATATATATAAATATATATATATATATATATATATATATATATATATATATATGTATATTATATTATATATATATATACTTTAATTGTTGGAAGCCCACTAAAATGAAAATTGAATTTTATTAGGCTTAATTACAACATTTTTATTTTAGTGCATGGATACGGTGCATGGTATACATATTTAATTAATATATACGATATTATACAATATATAATACATATCATATATATATATATATATATATATATATATATATATATATATATATGTGTATGTATGCATATATGTGTGTGTGTGCGTTTTCCTTTTTTATATATTAATCGAATTTACAATGCTTCTGACATCAAAAGCATTTCCAATTTCAAATCGCTTTGCTCTTCACTTACGTTGGATCAAACGGCCTACTATAGAACATACTTGGGGACTATTAATGCTTCAGACAAACAAGGCGTGTTCCGACCTCCAGCTTACTCGGGGGCGTGCTAAAATCTATGCTCAAACAGCTGGTTGTTTCATCAACTAGTTGTGATAGCAGTCACTGTCAATCGCATATATATATATACATATATATATATATGATATATATAATATATATATATATATATATATGTGTGTGTGTGTGTGTGTGTGTGTGTGTGTGTGTGTGTTCTATAGTTATTCAAGCCGCGAATAACTACTGGGGATACTATAAAAGAAATGTGTCAGCAATGTATTATTTGTCACAAAAGAATTCACATCGACATCAACTATTAGTCTTCGATATGAGAATACACTGTAGAATTTGAGCGTATATATACAGAGACTCTTTGCCTCAGATATTCGGGTGTCCCAATTCGTAAGTTTGGTCCCACCCACTGCGTCTGATTCATTACGAAAGTTCCGTGAAAAGCTTGTCGTCAGAGCTAGCGGGTACTACTGACTTATGATGAGTTGGTGTGGGCAAGGAATTCCACTGCAGAAATGTGGATGTGTAACGACATTCTGAGGCAATCGGAATTTATGGGTGAGGAATCTCTTGGGAATCAACTCGGACAAGAATTCCCTTAGGGAATGAATCATTAGTGACATTTGTTCCGCTTCAACTGAAGCAGGCGAAGAGATTAAGGAAATTATCGATAAAATGAGCTGGTATACAAGTTTTATTTTCCCCAGGCAAGGAAGGCAAAGGAGAGAAATTATTGATAAAAAGAGGCGATATTAAGAAAACTATTTTCTTTTTCCATAAGGAAGGATTTCTTTCTTCCTTTTCAAAGCCTTTGATTGTATACTTCTCCAGTCCTATTCATTTCCTGATATCTGTATTTATCTACTTTTCAAAATCCTCAATGTGTGTACTTGTAGAATCGCTGTTGTGTGTATCTCTCTTCTTTTTTCAAGTCCTGAAACTGCGCCACTTCTCTTATTCTCCTTAAATCCTTGAAGAGTTTGCGCTTGCATTCTCCTTTTCAACTTCAATTCATTGAATTGTGTATCTCATCATTTTAAAGTCCACGAAATCTGCGCCTCTCTTCGCTCTCTCGAGTCCTCAAAGTTTGTACCTCCCTAATCCTTTTTTTTCACCGCCTTGAAGAGGCTGCCTCTCTTCTTCTCATTCCTCGAAGCGTGTGAGTGCTTCTTCTTCTTCTTCCCCTCTCCTCTTTAAATCCTTGAAGTGTCTCCCCTCTTGTCCCCTCTGTTTTCGGAAGAGCCGAAATGTGGCCAGAGAAAACAGCGGCCGTTCCCGTATCCTTATGCCCACCACACCTTTTTCTGTCGGAAATTCCTCCTTGGAACCTTACCAGAATATAAAAACAGAGCAAGTCAGCTAAAAAACGAGCAGAATAACGAGAGAAGAATAATAAGAGAGAAGGCTAAGTGCAACAACGAGGAGAAACTACTGAAATGTGAAGCAGATGTGATTGTGACGAGCAGGATGAAGTTTATGACTAAGGAAATACGCGATGAACAGATATGAATGAAATAAATAATAACGGATGAAAATAACACACGGAAAGCTGGAACGTCTGGAAGCTTCAGTAATTAATGACTGATGTCAAGGAGAGAGGCTTGGACGGACGTCATCCAAGTCATTGCAAAATTATTGAACTGTACAAAATAAATAAGGAAATAAATAAGAAACGTAATTAACGATGAGAAAAAATAGACAAACACGCTGAGTCAGTGAATTTTCACTTGCTCGGGGAGTGAGCCTGCAAACTAATTTGTTGCCGTTGTTGTTGTTTTTGTTCTTGTCAGGGGCCTAGGAAAGCCTAAAATGGCCTGAAAAAAAAAATGTGCATGTTAAACAGTACAGAACAATTATTTCCAATAAAATATAACGTATTTATTTAAATTTTCGACGGTGAAACATGACTCTATTTGACCGTAGATTTTAGCATGAGCTCTGATAAGTTGGCGATTGAATCATACCTGGTTAGAATACTCATCCTCTACTATGATCTTCTTAGCAGAGAGACGTTTATTACGACATGTATTACTGACCTGGCAATTTATTTTTATTTTATTCCTCCAAGTGTCACTCATCCATAAACTAATCATGAATAATTCTGTATATTTTACGGGACGGCCAGGTTGCTCTTGGTTCCCAATTAAGATTTAATCATTATATTTAGCTCAGTGCCACGACATATTCCAGTCACCTTTGAGAACAAGGACTCGGTAAAATAGTTGCCACATGTTCCAATAACCTTTGAGAACAAGGACTTGGAAAAATAGTTGCCACATGTTCCAATAACCTTTGAGAACAAGGACTTGGAAAAATAGTTGCCACATGTTCCAATAACCTTTGAGAACAAGGACTTGGAAAAATAGTTGCCACATGTTCCAGTAACCTTTGAGAACAAGGACTTGGAAAAATAGTTGCCACATGTTTCAGTAACCTTTGGGAACAAGGACTTGAAACAATAATAAGTTATGCTTTGCACATACAAAGAAAGAAAATATTAGGCGTCATATTTTCGTTAAAAGCGCAAAAGCAGTATAGATACAAAATGACCTTACTGCAAAGCTCAATCAGGTTATAAACTGATGCTTCATGCATCTGGAGACTTCCTCTCTAGATTAGATGCCTGCAGCAGGGCGGGAAAGAGAAATATATAAAGGGGTACGCCGCTCTATGCCAGGGGTATACTATACTACAGCGTGCTGAAATTGGGCATAAAATCTTTATAACAGGGATATGCACTTCCTTGGCTGAAGTCAAGAGCCTGGTAACCTTATTAACTTCCAGTTTATATGCTTGAATCTCCCTTAGTCTGCGGATATACAGTGGTACTTTGTCTGTTACGTGATAACGAAATGCATTACTGTGACTTACACGAGTAACGGCTGATGTTGAACCATTCTCACATACTGACAATCCTTATCGGAATTTTTGTTGACGAAGAAATAAACAAATTCTCTGAAAACATGGAAAACATTAAATGTGAAAATCTTATGTAGCCGGAAACACAAACACACATGTTATTTATGTGTGTGTATATGTGTATATATATATATATATATATATATATATATATATATATATATATATATATATATATTATGTGTATGCATTTATTTATATATTTATTTACAGCTCATGCATGAAACAGGATTTATTCTCAATATATAGGTGGCATATCTGGATATTAGCGCGCGTCATGCCAAAATTAATGTATTCAAAATCAGGACAACAACTTGCAGAGACGCAGTATTTCGTTTTCGACGAGAGAGAGAGAGAGAGAGAGAGAGAGAGAGAGAGAGAGAGAGAGAGAGAGAGAGAGAGAGAGAGAGAGATGCTCACTACATTAAAATGAAGTATTTTTAAGAATCATTCTACCAAAAGTAGAAATGAATATCTTTGGTAATACCATGAAAAAAATAGTCAAAAAGCTTCAACAACATCTAGATACAAAGAAAAAAATATATATTACAACCGCATCAGTATTGTATTTGAGCCAACTCTTCCCTCCAGTAAAACTGATGACAATCCTACTTACATGTTTAGGTATTTTCTAAGCAAATAAACAGGCAGACAAAGCAAACAAGGTAAATTTTTACCTTTACTGATCATGGAGAAGAAAGTCAAAACACAGTGTTGAATAATGTATATTCACGAATCTAAACTCCGGGACTCAAATATTGTAAAATTGATAAGATATTATTATTATTATTATTATTATTATTATTATTATTATTATTATTATTATTATTATTATTATTATTATTATTATTATTATTTTGTTATAAAAAATCCACAATTATATATTAAAGCATATTACTATGTAGATTTTTTTTATAACAGATTGTTCTTCACGAGACTGTGAATTTTTTAACATTATTATTATTATTATTATTATTATTAGAAGACCACCAAAGGTGTAGTAATGAACATGACAATGGAAGAATTATATTTGACATGATAATTGGTAACACAAATGCCCACTTGTCTGGAGGGCAAAACGTCGTGCTGCTGAAAAGAAAATGACGACACGAAATTACACTGGAAAGAACAAACAGGATCAAAGGAAACCGTTTTTGTGCGACAAGAACCAGCAAAAGGAAAAAAGGACTAATTATAACCATGGCAAATGTAAATTGGGGTACATCTGAAAATAATGTTACAGTCAAATTACCACGATGTGTTTGTGTGGCACACAGAGAGAGAGAGAGAGAGAGAGAGAGAGAGTCAAATTACAATGAAGATGAGAGAGAGAGAGAGAGAGAGAGAGAGAGAGAGAGAGAGAGAGAGAGAGAGCTTATTTGGGAGAGGAACAGAAGCTGCTAACTATCTGTACGAAATAGCGGAAGTTATTTACCGGGAAATAAAGTCAAAAACTTTTTCCCAGCCTGTCCTCTTCTCATGTTCTCATTCAAACCCCGACCCACCCCCTCCCTCCTCCCCTACTATACATTTTCCTAATCCCCCTACTCCACCCCGGTGGGGGAGGAGTGTTTCCCTTATTTCCTTAATACCAATCTTTCCTTCCCGACGAAGAAGAAGCGAGCATCGTGAGGAGGCGACGCGGGTGGGATCGATACCCTATTCAAAACATTCCTCTGAGGCTATTAATGAATTTTAATGAATTTTAATGAGTTTTCGGACTCAGTTCTGCAAAAATAACAAGATTTAAATTCGAGCAGACCTCCTCCTCCTCCTCCTCCTCCTCTCCTCCTCCTCCTCCTCCTCCTCCTCCTCCTCCTCCTCCTCCTCCTCCTTTTCCCACTTCCCATAGCCGTAATTCACGCTCGCATTACCAGGACAGACTCTGCGCCAGTTGCAGGCAGCGCTGGAAGCGATGTTCACCCTGCTCATTATTATGAGCTAATATCTGCTGGGTATGCATGCAGCTGATTCGATTGCACGACGATATATAAATGAGTTTATTGGAGGTCTTCTTTTAAATGTAAATGAGTTTATTGTAACCTTCACAACGTAAATAAGTGCGCTATTTTTCCAGCGTATCAGATGCATGATTCGTTTCTCTCTGGATTGATAGCCGGTTCGTGTTGCATCGGTAAACAGTTTCTTGTTGATAATGTAAATATTTGATCTTCCCCTGACAAAATACGAACTATAGTAGATTCACATCAACCGTCCCTTACGACGCTCCTGATTGGCTATTGATAAGCCAGTCATAGGGTTGGAAACTCTGTCTCTCTCGAGAGTTCACATAGGCAGGATGTATTTTCCACATCTCCTGAGGGATACTTTTGAAAGACGTATCTCTCAGGAGAGGTAGAACATACATCCTACCAATGTGAACCCTCGAGAGAGACTGAGAATTTCCAGCTGTGTGACTGGCTTATCAACAACCAATCAGGAGCGTCGTAAGGGACTGGCCTAGACATCAAATGCACGGTTGATGTGAATCTACTATAGCTGATATTAGATGTTTTAGTTCAATATGCCAGTATGTCTACGAAACGGAAAATTTCAACTGAAAATAAACGTGTTAAATATTACAGAGCAGCCACGAGAGGAAACAATGAAAGTACCTAAACACAAACAAAACTTAACTCAGAAACCTCGGAGATAACAGTGCAAACGCCTGCTGCTGCTCGAAGCAAAAACTGGGTTGTCCAACTTGCGAGGAAAATTTGCGAGGCGAGAGATAGAGGCCAAAACATGAAGCGACAGGTGCAAAAGAAAAAAAAAAAGAGCAGCTCCAAAAGAAAGCGAAACGAACGTTCCTGAGGCAGACACAAAACAAACGTGTCAAAAGGAGGGGAGAAACGAACGTTTCTAACAGATGGGGGAGCAGTTTAATTGAAAGAAATGATACCCGGACTGCAGTGGACGCACACATTTGATGTAAGAAACACTATTCGCTGATTAAGAGTGAAGAGAACTGTTAGTGGCAAAGAAGCGACTTCATTCGAACGAAGAAATGGATGGTGGAATTCGATTTATAGTCAGGCAAAAAAATAAATAAACAAATAAATAAATAAAAGGTATAAGTTGCTGAACAACTGTAAAGAAGTATAAATAATGTTGCAACAAGATATTGATCTGTAGATGATATTGTGGTAAAACTTCACTTCCTTCTTAAGGGAAAAATGGGAGGTAGCGTATGAATATACTATAAAAAGTAAGCAAGTATGTATGTATGCATGCATGTATTATGCATATATATACGCTGTGGAAAGCTATTATAATGGCCTTTCGCAGCTGAAAATGAATTATGATCGGCAGAGTCCGATAAGAAAGAAAAATTCAGAACATTAAAGACAAAGATTAGAAGTGAGTTGCCGACATGTAAAATATTTTGTAAGTTCAACGTAAATCTATAAAAGGGGGAATTCTAAAAAAACAGAAGTAGATGAAAAGATTAAAGTTAGAAGGAAGATACCAAGCTTACCAGCGAGGGAAGGGAGACATGGCTGGTATTATATGGAGGATCAACTTTTCAGGATAATTAGACAAAGTTAGTAACGAAGAATACAGCATTTTTATTTTAAAAATAAAAATAATCAACACCACAACCGTTTTGAGAATAATGCCATTCTTAAGCTACATAATGACTTGAAGTTTGTTACGGTAAACCAGTGGTTCTTGACCTTTTTTATGACCACGCCCCCCTCAGGGTGTCCTTCCCTCCACGCCCCCCCCCCCCCCCCCCCCTTGCTTGTATGATTAAAATTTCCTCCCAGATTTAATGGAAAATTTTAGGAGAGATAAAGAATTACAAAACATGTTAAGCTTAAATGAGTCTAACCAGAGCAGTAGAATATACGAAACCAACGTTATAAGGCGATACTTTTGCATTATTTCATAAACTTCTGAATATTAGTTCCTCGATCTTGTTAAGAGAATAACGGATATAATTAATTATTAAGTTCTCCATAGGCCTCGCGTCTCTACTGAAAAATGCTGACGCCTCTTAATTTAAGAACCACTGCACTAAACTGAGCCTACTTGAAATTTGAACTGAAATTGAGGAATGCCACAGGTTTGTTGTCACGAAAGAAATGGAAAGCTAAGTTTCCGTTACAGTTAAGAAATTGTAACTGTAAGTTATACATACGCAATATCCCACCGATATCCTTATACATAGGAGATATCTGCGTGAGTGCTATGAGATAACGAAGTTACGCAAGAAATTTGATTTTTATTTATATAGATTTTGGTATGATGCCAAGCACTGGGGCAACTAAGGCCATTAAGCGCTGAAACGTTAATTGACAGTAAAAAGTTTGAAAGGTGTTACAGGAGGAAAACCTCAAAGCAGTTGCACTTTGAAACAATCGTTAAGAGAGGGTGGACAGTAAGATGGACAGTAAGATGGAAGAAAGAGAATATGAACGGAGGTACAGTAAAAGGAATGAAAGTAGTTGCAGCCAGAGGCTTAAGGGACGATGCAAAGAACCTTAAGTAATGCCTACATTGCATCGAATAAGGTGCACTGACGGCACCAACATCCCTACGGGGAAGTTCGGTATGAGAGATTCGATTGTCAAACCTAAAACACGAAATGACGGCGATCAAAAAAAATGAAATGTTACAAAGCGAGGAATTAAAAAGTGAAGTAATATCTTAGCTTAACCAGACCACTGAGCTGATTATGACAGCTCTCCCAGGGCTGGCCCCGAGGGATTAGATATTTTTACGTGGCTAGGAACCAAATGGTTACGTAGCAACGGGACCTACAGCTTATTATGGGATCCAAACCACATTATATCGAGAAATTAATTTCTAATCACCAGGAAAAAATTCCTCAGACTCCATATTGACAGAGCCGGGAATCGAACTCGGGACTACCGAATTGGTAGGCGAGCACACAACCCAATCGTCCGACGAGGAACGCGAGGTATTGAAAACAACTAAAACAAGTAAAATAAAATATTTTCAATTCAGTCAAATATAACCGCCGGAATGCACATGACAAAGCCATCTGAGAGCAGCTTCATAAAAAATGGAAACAAATAGCAATAATACACTTCGACGAATTAAATAAAATGACGGGCACAGAATGTATTTATTAAACCGACGGCCTCGTCCCAAATTTTCATGGCCAGGGAAATTTGTCAGATTAATTTTAATTTCAAACGTTATTTGACACCGGCACCTCTGCGCTTATCCATCGGAGCGTAATGTGCTCCCGTTTGTTATCATTATCCGCGTTTATTAAAAAGCAGTTCGGCTCGAGGCTGCTTCAGTGTACGTGATCTTTTTTGACCGAGTACCCAGCATCTATTAAATGGCCATGGTTACTGTGACATAGGTACAGACGTAGAGAATAGAGATTTTTGTTTGTGGTGGCAAACAAAAACCAAGATAAGCAAACAATCAAATATAATATTGTATTTAGGGAGGTAATGGAATGCTCACGACAAACCACATGTTAACTTACTATATATGCATATATGTGAGTGTGTCTGTGTATGTATATTACACACATATGTATGTGTATATATATATATATATATATATATGTATATATATATATATATATATATATTATATATATATATAATATAATATATATACACATACACACATATATATCAGTAAGGACACCAAGGCCAAAACCCGGAACAGCATTTTGTACAACTTTATTGGGACATGTTTCGAGTAGTACTATCACTCGTTATCAACCTACAAAATTAAAATTAATGACATTATAGTTCTTGCAATCAAATTTACAATAATAAAATGATATGTATAAAAATTATAAGAGTACGTTAAAAGATAGCTAATACTTAAAAAAAATTATAATTAAAAATTGCTAAATGAAACAATTGAGTAGATAAAATAAAATGAAGCAGAATGCAAATTTAAGTCACAAAAACGGATGGTACAAAAGAACAGTAAATATACTAAGTCGATATACAAACCAGCAGGATGCAGACTAAAAACACAAAAGTGAGGTAACAGCTACATTTCTAGCCAAGGAAGGCTTTATCTTAACAGAATGTAAAACTTCTAAAATGTCGATGTCTGTAGCAAACTGGGCAGAGGTTAAAATAGAAAAATCATCGATATGTAAAGGGTGACCAGACTCCTCGCTGTGTTCCCTAATTGCACTATAACTAGGTCTTGTAAGATAATTGCCTGTACGAAAGGTGCTCAAACCATCTCATCCAAGCTGATCTGGTAGTTTTTCCGACGAAAGTGGCATCACAACTACTGCACTGCCATTTATAGATCAGATTGGAGCGAAGACTTGTTGGTATAGGGCCTTTGATTTTAAAGAGATTTCCTAATTTATTTTGTAAAGTAAAATATATTTTGATATCTAGCTGAGGGTAACCAATGGACAATGCTTTTTTAGATCGTAACTATGAGTTCCAGTACTGGTTAAAGGTAAATAAATAACAGGTTTCTTTACGTTAGCAGTAGTTTCAGGTTGTTTGTTTACATATAATTTTGAAAGTTGTTTACCACACACATATATATACACATATATATGTGTGTGTAGAATCTACTGGTCATTTTTACCAGATGCCCATGAAATTGAAATAGCCACAATGCACTCTAGCTTTGTTGTGACAAACGTATCCAAAATGGAGCAAAGAATCTGAGAAGTTAAGAGGGCATTGTGGCTATTATAATTTTCGTATATATATATATATATATATATTAATATAATATATATGTATATATATGATATAAATAGGTATATATATATATATATCTCTTTTAATTTGAGTTAATATAATTAATATTCTATCAAATGTCATATATTATATATCTATATTAATATAATTTATTTAGAGATATATCTATATCTATATATATATATATATATATATATATAGATATATCTATATATCTAAAATATATATAATATATATAGAATATATCTTATATATATATATCTAATCTATATATAATAAATATAATATATCTATAGATATATATTCTATAGAATATCTATATATAATATAATATATCTCTATATTATTGATATCTATATTTATATTAATATATATTTAATTATATATATTATATTATATTATTTATATATCTATTTAAATATAATTCTATCTATTATATCTTAATATTCTATAATATATATATAATAAATAATATATTTATAGTATATATATATATAAATTTCAGCGCATGTAATTCATGCGAAAAGACAAACAGGCCGAGTCCCCATAGTCATCTTAGCGAGGGATTTTATCGGCTCAGGTGATTAATGACTGGCAGGAGAGCTCATAATTCATCGTGATAAAAGGTGGTGGGGGGGGGGGGGAGGGGGGGGAAGAAAGAAAGAAAGAGACCCTGGTCCGAGAATATCTAACGAGGATCATCATGATAAATCCCATGTTTTCATTCTTCTCTCTCTCTCTCTCTCTCTCTCTCTCTCTCTCTCTCTCTCTCTCTCTCTGAGATCTGAAGGTTGAAAAGAAAATAATAATAAAACTAGCAATGGGCGTCTTGACATTGAATAGGTCAAAACCCTACCTTACTTAAGTACAAAGATATAGAAGGTAATGCGTTACTTAACCTACTATATTTATTTACAGGACGTTTTGCATTTTATAGCTTCAGACTCTTTTTACCAAGAAGACATGATTCAGCGAAAAATTAATCCATCATTTCTCATTTCTGAAAACCATCTAATATTCTCGATTATTCTAGACGTCAGAATAAAAAAAAAAATGAATCCGTCATTTGCCATATCTGAAAACCATCTAATATTCTCGACTATTCTGGACGCCAGAATAAAAAAAAATGAATTCGCCATTTGCCATATCTGAAAACCATCAAATATTCTTGAATATTCTGGATGGCACAATGAAAAAAATAATGAATCCCTCATTTGCCATTTCTGAAAACCATCTAATATTCTCGATTATTCTGGATGGCAGAATGAAAAAAAATGAATCACCCATTTGCCATTTCTGAACACACATCCAACATCCTCCATTATTCTCAACAGCGCAGCGAAACGCAAAAGGGGAACAATCATAACAAGAGCAAAGATGAAATGAAAAAACCGAACCATTTGTTTACGGAAACTGATGAAGAAGTCTCTCAATTAGGCAACACACAGCGGGCAAACACATCTCCAGAAAGTAAGGAGACTCCACCTATTGATGTTGGTGAAGGAAAAGTCAACAGATTTACAGAGAGAGAGAGAGAGAGAAGCCAAGGAAGACGAAGAATCCTTGAAATGGTAAATACATACACGTGCTACATTGATGAGGTAAACACACAGTGAACCGAAGAACAGGAAGAACAAATGATACCGAATGGTTTCTGGGGATGAATACACAACGATGGTAAGCAGCATTTTAGTGCTTTTGCGAGCTAGCGAGCGGTGCATAAATTCCCTTGAATTACTAGAGAGAGAGAGAGAGAGAGATTAAAGTATGACTTAGACGTACTGTCTTATGAGACAAATATAGTAAGCATGGAAGATGCTTTTTCCAAACGTTGTATTCATTACTACTTTGTAACAAAGTTACCCTCTCAATTACATGTATTCATTACTACTTTGTAACAAAGTTACCCTCTTAATTACATATTATGTCGAGATTTCAGTGTTTAAGACAATATTCAAGAATCGGTTGACTTACTGATCATTTACCATTATTGTCTTCAAACAATATTTAAGACTCGGTTGACTTATTTGACTTATTGATAATTTACCATTATTTTCTTTCTTTTCAGGTACGTTCTCACTCATGGACAAAACCTCCGTTGAAATAAGAAAAATAGACAGGTCTGTATACTCTAACAATATCTAAATCACAATCGCCATTGCATATTCAGCTACCACTTATCTAAAATTATAATGATACATTAATTCGACCATCTACATCTTAACAGGGGGGTTATCCATACCCCTTGGTGTATGAGAACCACATGCTTGGGGTATGGGACTTGATCTCTGGATATTTGCATATATTTGATATTAATATGTCAGTGCATACATGGGTACATTTTGTAAATGAATAACGATATAGAACTATGAGTGCTTTCGATTTTCTTGTATGTTCTATCCCTAGCTATCCATACCTCAAGTTAGTATTAATATAAATGTATTAAGTTATACTGTCAAAAAATAGGACTTAAGTGGACTTGAGCAAAGGGGGTATGGGACCATATTGGGTAATTCATTGTGGGGGGGGGGGGGGTGGGGGGGGGGAGGTGTCTGGAGTCATCAAAAGTTCAAGAACCCTTCATCTCAAATCAGCCATCATTATTATTCTTTTTGCGATGTATTTATAAACATCAATGGACAAGTATTCTGTCGAGAATATACCTATCTAGCAATATATAGCTACAATATAGTCTGCTTTTCAGCAACCAGCGTATCCTTTTGACGATCTCAATATTTACCCATTTATCCATCAGAGACAGTATAACCTATGGTCAATCTGTCCATCTAGCTTTTTACGAATAATCAACAAAACATAATTTTTTTGACAACCTATCTAAAAGAAAAAAATGTATATTCTTTTGATCATTCATTCATATGCCAAACTTTCTATGAATAATTGATAACACATTCGATATTGACACCCTACCTAAAACAAACACGTTATATTCTTTTGATGATTTATTCATAATTGCTATAAATATATACCCATATTCGAACATTCATTTGACAACCGAGTCATTGCAGCTCTGATAACACAGACGACAAAAAAACATAAAATTCACTTGACAAAAAAGGTTTTGATATTTCAAACGACAAAAGCAATCAGGCAATTCATTTGACAACCAAGTTTTGATGCTTCAAACCTCACAAACAATTTATTAGACAACCAAGTTTTGATGCTTCAAACCTCACAAACAATTTATTAGACAACCAAGTTTTGATGCTTCAAACCTCACAAACAATTTATTAGACAACCAAGTTTTGATGCTTCAAACCTCACAAACAATTTATTAGACAACCAAGTATTGATGCTTCAAACGACACAAACAAATAGAAAACTCATTTGCCAACCAATCTGACAGCCAAGGTTTGATCATTCAAACTACACGAATTCAAACGACACACAGATAGAAAACGAAGAATTCAAATGACACAAACAAATAAAAAGCGATGAATTCAAACGACACAAACAAATAGAAAACTCATTCGCCAACCAATCTGACAGCCAAGCTTTGATCATTCACACGACACACAAATAGAAAACGACGAATTCAAACGACACAAACAAATAGAAAGCGACGAATTCAAACGACACAAAATAATAGAACACGACGAATTCAAACGACACAAACAAACAGAACACGACGAATTCAAACGACACGAACAAATAGAAAACGACGATTTCAAAAGATACAAACAATTAGAAAACGACGAAATCAAACGACACAAGCAAATGGAAAACGACGAATTCAAACGACACGAACAAATAAAAAACGACAATTTCAAAAGATACAAACAAATAGAAAACGACGAAATCAAACGACACAAACAAATGGAAAACAACGAATTCAAACGACACGAACAAATAGAAAGCGACGATTTCAAACGACACAAACAAATAGAAAGCGACGAATTGAAACGACACAAACAAATAGAAAGCGACGAGTTCAAAAAGACACAAACAAATAGAAAACGACGATTCCTGAGAGGTGCAGGCACAAACGCGAGAGTTCCTTCCTTATCCTCCAGACCCCTAAATAATATCCTTTGATATTCGCAGCAGAGATCGCCGGGAAGCTTCATTACCGAGAGCCTCGTTTAAGATAAAAGCTATGGGCAGCGATAAGCTCCCTTTATAAAGGGCTTAAAGGGGATAGGGGGAGGAATCCTGAATATTAAGTTTGAAGGATTTTCTGCATCATTTTTGGGGGCGTTGGGTTTTAAATTCTGGGTTCGGCGGTATGCTTGCGCTCTTGAGAGAAAATATTAATTCTTATTCATGTTCCCTTCATAAATTTGTGTGTATTTGGACGCAGTTTCATGAAGTCCGTTTAAAATTTCTTTTCTGACCTACTGGTTACTATTTTGTATTTAAATCTGGGGTTCAGCGGTGTTACCCTCTAAAAAAAATGTATAATTTTTTTTCCCTGTCTTAGTGTTACCCTCTAAAAAAATGTATAATTTTTTTCCGCGTCTTAGCAAACGAAGCCAGTATAAGTTAAAGTGTAAACTTTAACAAATTAATTTCAGTTTTACCATAAAAGAACAATATGAAACGGACAATAAGTTTAGCAATTATCAATTTCTTAACTTCTTTCGTATTGTCTTGTCGTCGGCTCTGCCAGAAAAGGAATTTATTGTTGACAGTTTCACTAAAAATGGGACCTCGCTGTTTACAGTTTTGCCTAGAAAAGGACTTCACAGTTGCCATTTTGCCAAAAAAGGATGTCACTGTTGCCAGTTCTGCCAAAAAGAACTTCACTATTAACAGATATACCAAAAAAGGACTTCACTGTTACCAGTTTTGCCGAAAAGGACTTCAGTGTTGCCAGTTCTGCTAGAAAGAACTTCACTGTTACCAGGTGTGCCAAGAAAGATATTCACTGTTGTCATATCTGCCACACAAAGGACATATATAATATATGGATACACACATACATGCATACACATAAGTACATAACACACACACAAAAGCACACACACACAGATATCTATATATATATATATATATATATATATATATATAATATATATATATATATATATATGCATCCACATAGAGTACATAACACACACACACACACACACACACACACACACACACACATATATATATATATAAATTTATAACATATAATATATATAATATATCTATATGACCATACATACCACATAACAAAATTACACACCATTATTACAGGACAAACTATTAAAAATTATACGTATCTATTGTGGCGTTCTTTCATAAATGAAATAATAATATTAATATATATAGTGTATATATATACATATATATATGATATATATATATAATATATATATATATATATATAATATATATAATATATATATGTGTGTGTGTGTGTGTGTGTGTGTGTGTTTGTGTGTTATATGTCTCAATGTGTATATATATAATTTTTACATTAATTGGAGAGATAATAAGATATGGGTCTTAGCAGAACAACCCTCGGTAAAGCATCGCGTTCATTACGACATCAATATCGCTTTTAATTAAATGTGATTGGAGGGAGGGAGGGAGGGAGGGAGGGAGGGAGGGCAGGACAATTGAAAAACAAACTGAATTATTGCGTTTGTGTGACTCACTCCATCCGTTATGAAATGATAAGGTTATAATATGACTGTCTAATGCTAATTAAATACGAGATTGATAATTAACGTCCTCTGACGCTAATTTATGTTTCCTTGCATGTAATCTGAATCTCAATTTCTGTTGTGTTCATCATACAGGATAAAAAGCAGGTTCAATTATCGTGGTGATTCGATGATGTAATGACTAACTGATTGATTGATTGATTGATCGGTTTTGCCAGTATTTACTTACTCTCCTTTGAGCAGGTACTTGCAGATCTCTCTTACTTTCGTCTCCGTCCTGGTTCTTATTTCAGAGCTTTGCCCAGTTGCAATATGGGAATGGGATGGAATATGAATTATGAGCGGAAGTACTGAAAATGAAATGAAAGGGGTTGCAGCTAGGGGCCGAAGCTGCAACTTACCTTAAGCAATGCCTACAGTTTGCCGCGTGAGCCGCACTGACGGCACTAATCCCATACAGGGACCTGTAATGAAATGCATCATTCGATTACTCAATAAATCTACTTGCCTTGATCATCTAATTCCTGTTCGTTTATTACAGATCGCCGTTCAAAGGTTCATATATTTACTCTTTCTCAAAATTACCACCCTGATAGACAGGGCCCTATATGAGCCGAAATCCCCCAAAAATCCCAAGATCCCACACGTGCCAATCTCCTCTCTGCTGTCTGGTTTCCCACAGTCCTAATTGACAGCGCTACACCAAATCCCACTTTCTTCCAAAGTAGATTTTTTTTTATCAGTCTAATTTTTGTTCCTGGGTGGGGGGGGGGGGGGGGTGATTCTGTCATTGGTCTCACTGGCGGCTCATTTGGGGGTTTGCTTAATATTTCTGAGTCTTGCAAGGTATGGTGAATAAGAATTAGCAAAATACTTACACCAGATTTCGCAAAAACCCAACATAATCAGTTGCTAAAACGGCATTATCATCAACTCTTTTTTGTGTGTGTGTGTGTGTGTGTGTGTGTGTGTGTGTGTGTGTGATAAAGCACCTGAGCATCCTGCCGGAACACTGATTTGTAGATCATGTCAACTTGTAAAGCATATTAACTTTTATTTCAATATCTTACCTACACTTTTATTTATTCATTAGTTCATTATTTTTTTTTTCTAAAAACTGAACTTCTCTTCCTAAATTCTCACTATGAAGTAAACAGATGGTCCGGGGAAACTGAGATCCGTACATTTCAATTTGTAAAGACGCGTACGTACTTGATCGAACATACCTAAGCTGTCAGTTATTTTACGCTTTTGTTTCTATCGGAAGTTAAGAACGAAAATAGCAATATATACAGGAAAAAGCACTGTCTTATTCAATTTACTCTGTATTTACTTGTACCTTCATAGATCCCAACAAACCTAAGTGTAATGTTCATTTAAATGTCATTCTTTGTGAGACAGTTTTAAATGCTCTCAAAATACAATTGTCGAAGTTTTAAGTGCTTTCTAAATATAACTGTCGAAGCTTTTTTTTTCTATCTTTTTTTATATGTTGAATAAAAGGGCATGTATTTAACACAACATTTACTTGTACGTATCTGTTTCTTTCATAGTTTTACTCATACAACTGCACGACTATGAGAAATGACCTTGAAAATAGATCGGGCTCTCTCTCTCTCTCTCTCTCTCGCTCTCTCTCTCTCTCTCTCAGAAACCTGTACGCATGCGTTTTACCAGTAAAGTTGAGCAGATACAAGCTGCGATTCCATTTAATACATCATAAAAGCATACTGCAATGGAAAGCAAGAAAGCTCGCATGAGCGCTTAAATGGTGAACTATAGATCTGATAGTTTTGGTGTGTGCGTGTGTGTGTGTGTGATTGCGTGTGTGTGCTGACATCCCATGCCATCTAATTAAGGGCATCTCGTTATAGGAGGACAAACAGGCAATTAGCGCGCCGCCGTGCTGATGAAGAGGCACAAAAGTATATCGGAAAATATCGGGGACTGAGTGTGCAAATAGAAAGAGTGAAGTTCCAGTAATAAATGCGACACGAATACCAACAATGAACAGTAACTGGAAACCCCTTTTAATTCCACCAGCAGTGAGCTGATTTTTTAGTGGATGATTTTGTCATTTCTTTCCATTAAAACCTTACAGCATATCGGGTGGATGTTTTGCAAGTCCGGGGCGGAATTACCGAGTATCACAGTTTGTACTTCCTTTTTAATTCTGCAAAATGCCTATATCAATCCACAATGTTCCTTTTTATTTCGGCTAAATACCTTTATCAGTTCATATTATTCCTTTTTATTTCAGCCAAATACCTATATATCAATCCACACTGTTCCTTTATATTTCGGTTAAATGCCTTTATCAGTTCGTATTACCCTATTTATTTCGGCTAAATACCTTTATTTATAAGTTTGTATTATTATTTTTCATTTCGGTTAAAAACCTTTATCAGTTGGTATTGTTACTTTTAATTTCGGCTAAATACCTTTGTAAGGTCGTAATGTTCCTTTTTATTTAGGCTAAATGCCTATAACAATCCACAATGTGCCTTTTCATTTCGGTTAAATACCTTTATCAGGTCGTATTGTTCCTTTTTATTTCGGCTAGATCCCTATATATCAATCCACACTGTTCCTTTATATTTCGGCTAAATACCTTTATACATCAGTTCGTATTGTTCCTTTTTATTTCGGCTAAATGCCTATATCAACCCACACTGTTCCTTTACATTTCGGCTAAATACCTGTATCAATCCACAATGTTCCTTTTTATTTCGGCTCAATACCAAATCAGTTCGCACTGTTCCTTTTAATTCCAGCTAAATAGCTATATCAATCTCATTTCTTGCACAAACAAAAAAGACACATCAATGTTGATGCTATGGAGAAATGTTATTTTATATAACAACGCTTTCAAGGAAGATAACGCGAGACTTCCATCTTTTACAGCATTACTGCATCGGCCTCACCTATAGATGAACGTCGCGTATCTTTCAAGAGCCCCTCTCTCTAAAAGGTCCTATTCTATGATCTCTCTCTCTCTCTCTCTCTCTCTCTCTCTCTCTCCAATACCCTCGTCATTCTAGTCTTGTACAGGACGACGTCTCGCCCATAGAAACGCCCCATTGACAGTTTCCATTGTCGTCCAGACGATTGGTTGAATGTCATCTTTCGCTCAGCATTGTGTCAGCGAGAGACTCGTGATTCCTGAAGGGGAACTATCTGCCGAATGTCTATAAATGTGCATCGTCGGTGTTGCTTTATATACAAAGCGTCGATCGGAGGGAATGTTTTTGACGACGCGCCATAAAGAATTGAAATACGTTTCGGCTGGTAGCTGAGGGAGGGAGAAGGGGGATTAAGGGAAAAATCTCGTATGGATAACGAGGAGGACGAGCTAGGAAGGGGACGCTGAAGTAACTCCACCAAAGACTTGGGCCAATTTATCTAATTAACGACTCGGAAATAAAGTCTACGGCGCAGCTAATGAAATGATCCTACTGCTCGTGTTTCGCTGCGATTTTGCTGGTTTTTTTTTTTTTTTTTTTTTTTTTTTTTTTTGTCCTCCGGGAAGTTAGGTCAAAAGGAGAAGTCACCAAGAGAGAGAGAGAGAGAGAGAGAAGAAGAGGGGAGCGAGAGAGAGCCAGAGAGAGAGAGAGAGTTATTGATTCTGTTGTTTGTATATCACTGGGATTTTTGCCCCTAAAGGTTTTAATTACCCAGGAACGGTTTTTAGGTCCCAAAAAGAACCCGTCACCATGGAAAGGAGAGAGAGAGAGAGAGAGAGAGAGATGATTCTGGTTGCTTGTACATCACTGGGATTATTGCTGATGTTTTTTTTGTCCTCTCGGGAAGTTAGGTAAAAAGGAGAATCAACAGGAAAGACGAGAGAGAGAAGAGAGAAGAGAGAGAGAGAGAGAGAGAGAGACGAGAGAGAGAGAGAGAGATATGATTCTGTTGCTTGTACATCACTGGGATTTTGCTGAATGTTTTTTTGTCCTCCCGAGAAGTTAGGTCAAAAGGAGAAGTCGCAAGAGAGAGAGAGAGAGAGAGAGAGAGAGAGAGAGAGAGAGGGTTGATTCTGTTGCTTGTATATCACTGGGATTTTGCTAAAGGTTTTTATTACCCAGGAAGGTAGGTCAAAAGACGTCACCATGAGAGAGAGAGAGAGAGAGAGAGAGAGAGAGAGATGATTCTGTTGCTTGTACATCACTGGGATTTTGCTGAATGTTTTTTTTTGTCCTCCGGGAAGTTAGGTCAAAAGGAGAAGTCAACAGGAGAGAGAGAGAGAGAGAGAGAGAGAGAGAGAGAGAGAGAGAGAGAGAGAGAGAGAGATTCAGAACTTCTGCTTCTTCAGCAACGTGTGTCTATTTGCACTTCCCCAGATCTTTCCTTGTTTACATGACTTCTCATCAGTCCTCTCTCTCTCTCTCTCTCTCTCTCTCTCTCTCTCTCTCTCCAACCCTTGGCGCGCATCTTCCCACTCAGCTCATAAGAGAAGACTTGTACGAGCTTTCATGCAGGCTATATTTATCTCGCGCTCGTTTGCTTTCCCTGTCAAGTGAGGATCACTCACCTGTTATCGTTCGGTTATTTATTTACACGACTGATGATGCCTGCATGAATATCTATATATATATATATAATATATATATATATATATATATATATATATATATATATATATATACATACATACATATGTATATATATACATGTGTGTGTGTCCTTGTGTGTGTGCGTATGTATCTGTTAGTGTGAGCACACACAACGCAAATACTTCATCAGGGAGAAATGGCCTCATAAGATGTAGCGTTAGTTTACTTTAAAAAGACAAATGAAGAGAGCAACTCCTGAAGTATGTACTACCTAGCTGATAAGGTAGAGCACAGAGAGAGAGAGAGAGAGAGAGAGAGAGAGAGAGAGACATAAGCAAAGGATCAGCAGGCCTTTCGAGAACGATTTTTCGCAAAAGCTTTTTGTGTCTGATATGTCGTTCTTATGAAGAGAAATATGTGGCTTAAGTAACATGTAGTACATAAGACAATGGAATTCTAGGAAAGGTCCAAGGCCCTGGACGAGTACAATAAGCCTAGTATAGACCTCTGAACTCATATCAACCCGACAGAGATGGTATTCTTTTAGTTTGGACTGCAAAGCGTGATGGTAAACCTGGGGGAATGCAATTTAAGTATGACAGAAATGATAAGGTGACAGGCGACCTAGACATTTAATAATGATTCATGTAAATGACAAGAAAACATACATGCATACAAATGACGTCATGGACGCATTAGGATGGACATCATTGCCCTGTCAGTCTTTCTACGAATGACTTACGAATTCTATTATGACAAGACACACACGTCATGTTAGGCCTTTTTATAAACAACCAACAGCAACGAGAGAGAGAGAGAGAGAGAGAGAGAGAGAGAGAGAGAGAGAGAGAGAGAATTTCAAAATTCTGCAAAGAAGTCTATGCACATATACATTCATATAGCATACTCTCTCTCTCTCTCTCTCTCTCTCTCTCTCTCTCTCTCTCGAGTGCCAAGCATGACAAGAACCTCTCCCCAACCCCAAACTCTTCCATAGCGCGCTGTGGGAATAATGTCTTTACTATGCACAGGGAATCGATACCAATCTGCAATTTTTGGAAACAGGATGATGTTGCGCCCAGCAAGTTCACCTTGGATTTCGAAACCTACATCTGAAAGGTGATTACACACTGCCGCTATTGACACCACACTGGCGTTCTCTTGTTATCAAACTTGGGGGAGAAAAAGAGGGAGATGGAAAGTAAAATCTTTTGAAGGGGAGAGACGGGACAAGTAGGTGGTCAAAATATAGATTCAAGAATGCTTCAATATCTCTGATTCGAGTTATTTTGTTTTCATGATTCACAAGGAATAACCAATATCAATATGAATAAAAATATGATGCAAATGTATAGAAATATATCATATCTACGAAAACTGTCTTTTAATTTTTTTACTCAACTTAAAAGTAAAACAGTTGAGAAATTATTTCTAAGGTGCTTATTCGATTTATTCTTTTTTCATGATTCACAAAGACTAGCCAATATCAATATGAATAAAAATATGATGCAAATGTATAGAAATCTATCATATTTAAAAAAAACTATCTCTTAATGTTTTTTATTTAACTTAAAAACAAGACAGTTAAGAAATTATTGCAAAGATCATCACTATATCTCAAATTTACAATACTTTTTAAATATCGATGCTGCTTATTTCAATGAGAACATTTCAAAGGTAATATGATAATATATGAGGTAAAAAATCCCAGCCTCTCAAAAGCATACAAAAATAAGCTGACCTCGGCTGACACGCCACAAGAAATTCCCAGCCTCTGAAAATACGCCCAAAAGAACACCCAGTGGCGATTTCCAACCTCCTCCTGATGCCACGGAGAGACGCCAAAAACAATTTCCTCTCCAGGGTTGTTACCAGCATGCCGCCACCGAATGAACTTACTTAACTGCCGCCCCGAAGTCCTCAGACATGACTTAAACTTAAACTGGCGCCCCGAGAGGTCCTCAGGGAAAACCTCTCCAAACTTGGAGCAAACATCTGTCGCTGCTGCGTTTACGTACTACAACACGGTTCGCTCAAAGGGGAAACCTTTGAGCTGATATAAAACCATCGTCCTTCAGCAACCTCCGGATGCTGAAGGACGATGGTTTTATATCAGCTTCGTGTACCTTTTTTTTTTTTTTTTGGGGGGGTGAGGGGGGGGCCGGAATTTGTTTGTTTTTCACGAGAAAAGAACGAGCTGGAGTGTTACCGTATAAGTTCCCATATGTGTGTGCAAGGTCTACACACCTTGTGTGCTACGTCAAAGTTCCCATGTATTTTTTTGGCAAGTCTACGCGCTTCTCTCTCTCTCTCTCTCTCTCTCTCTCTCTCTCTCTCTCTCTCTCTCTCTTTCTCTCTCTCTCTATATATATATATATATATATATATATATATATATATATATATATATATATATATATATGTATGTATGTATGCATGAATGAATATATCGAACAAATTTCTAGAAAGTCGTAATAAGCCTCTACCTCGTCAATACACAGATATTTCCTCAGGTTTCAGTTCAGATACCTAAGGAAGAGACTGACCACGGAACCTCTGCCCGCCACAAACCACCCTACCATCAACCGCCCCCGCCCCCCTCCCTCCCTCCCTTCCCTTCCCTCCCTCCCTCCCTACCTCCCTCTCCCTCTCTCCTATCAACCCCACACCCCCAAATTGACAAAATAGCGCTGAAGATCGCTTGACTTGGAGGAATGAAAGGAGCCTTTTATGTGATTCTTATACATATACACCTTTTCTACGCGGAACTGTAATATAAAACTGAGGCCACAGGCCAAGCGCTTGGAGCGATGAGGTCATTCAGCGCTGAAAGGAAACTGAGAGCGAAAAGGTTCGAAAGGTGCAACAGGAGGAAGACGTCTCAATTGTCCGGAGAGGCTGGAAAGTAGTAAGACGGAAGCGGCGAATATGAGCGGAGGGCCAGCAAAGGAAAGAAACGGTTGCAAATCACGGCTTACAGTGCATCACGTGAGGAGCACTGACAGCAATGCCACCCTTCGGTACCATTTCCTACGAGTCCTATGAACAGTTCTGCTTCAGTTGGGTCACGAGTACACTTGTTTTTCGATTTTTTTTTTTTTTTTTGTAAAAAAAAAATTATTGTGACGGCTATAACCTTCAATAAAAACAAAACCTACTAAGGATAGAGGGCTGCAATTTGGTATGCTTGATGATTGGACGGTGGATGACCAACATATCAATTTACAGCCCTCTGGCCACAGTAGTTACTAGGATCTGAGAGAGCAGAGAATAAAGTACGGACGGACGGACGGACATATAGACATCTCAATAGTTTCTCTTACAGAAAACAAAACGCATGAATATTAAAGTTGGTTCCTGTTCCTCTCGTGCTATCAATTCGTAGCGTTTACGCCGTCACTCGGTAAAATTGGTTATGCAATCCATGCGAAGATAGCTATAAAATTCTGCCATTTGGCAACATCCGCCAAATAATTGCCCTGACACTTACTCCACATTTTAATCAATTGCCATCGATTATACCGATGGGTTCGCCACTTGTTGCCATTTGTCTCCGTGTCAGATGGCAATTGACACACAGTGACGCGAAGCGTTTCAGTTTATATATAGATTTTATTTTCTGTCTATGTTTTCTGTTTCATATACCAAGTAACTTAAATAACAAATATAGTAAAAATAGAATTACTATTCTATATACATCGAACATTTCAAGAAGCATTTAATTTTAGTTTTTATTTGCTGCCTTTTCTGTTTCAGATAACAAATACTTTAAATAAGAAATATAGCAAAACTATAATTCATATTCTTTATGCATTGAATATTTTAAAGAAGCTTTTACTTCTATGTTTTCTGTTTCGTATACTAAATACTTTTCATTAAAAATATCGCAAAAATAGGATTCTTATTTCATATGCATGGAGCATTTTAAAGAAGCCATACTTTCTGTTGCATATATTAAATACTTTTCATTAAAAATATTGCAAAAATATAATTCCTATTTCATATACATCGAATATTTTAAAAAATGCCTGTTTTTTTTTAATTCACCACTTCTTATATGGCCCGGATATATATATAAAAAAAGATACTAACTTTGGAGCACTGCGCTAACTTAAGCCTTCTTAACCAGGCATAGAGATGCCCAACCAAGCATAGAGATGCCTTTTAACCAACCCCTCACTGGGACACTGTTACTTAACGTGCCCCAGTGACAAAGAACCATGAAAAAAAAAAGAAAAAAAAGGAGTAACGAATATCCACCAACTTTCGTTACACGACGCGAGCGAAAATGTGAAAAAGTGCCGGGCAATTTTGCGCGCCATACGTTCCAGAATTTAAAGGTTTATGAGCCTTTTGTATAAAAATTTTTTATGAAAGAGAATTTGTTTGGGCACTATTACGCTTTATGCGTTGATAACTACGCGCAGTTGATTTTTTATGGGGGGCCGTATCTCTCAAATTCACTCTGAATAAAACGGCCGTTTTATTTCAGCGTGATTTTGACTCCGCCAGAAGTTACCGCCGCCAATGTTACCAAAGATGCCACCACAGCAATGAAGTGGTTGTAAAGACGATGTTTTCAATGTTTCCGTGAAAGTGCTTTTATTTAGAGAATGAACTTCGGGAAAAAAATGACTATTAGTTGTAAATTTTTATTTACGCAGGTCTGTAACTTAAATGCTTAAGCCACTTTACTTATTTATTTATTTATATATATATATATTATATATATATATATATATATATATATATATATATATATATATATATAATATATATATATATAATAACCGAAGCCACTTCGCAAAAACAAGTCATGTCAAAACGTCTCAGCTACCTACGTTGCCAGGTTATCCGACACAATTCACACGGAAGATGAGCTGATTAAAAGCTCTGAATAGCGTCAAAATCTTTGAAGTATTATTTTTTTTGTCAGAATGAGGAAAAAAATGGCTTACGTCAGTTCGTCAAACTATGAACGAACTGTTCATTCTCGTCCTTTCAATTTTGCTACGATTCCAAATATTGACTTATGGGAACAACAAGTTTTTGTGCTTCTTTCAGTGTTTCCCAAATTTGAGACTTTACCACTATATAGTGGAGACGCTGCTGTCATGGCTAAGAACATATTTAACAAAAAGCATATCTTACGGACACGAAGACACGCAGCCTATAATTGTACGATGATCGACAAACAAAGAGGTATCGCTTCTAACGTGACAAAATGAAAAAAAATTACTTGGGGGTCCTGCATGCTTTTGATTAAAATATTTATTTGATGCTTCAAATATCCTGCTCATTATCGTAAAGTAAATGGCCAATCATAGCATTATATTTTAGCTAAAGGCGAAACAATACTATTTCCCTTGGCAACACTGAGAACGACGTCGATCGACGGGTTATAAAAGCTAGTATCAATAATACCTTTCCGAACGTAACCTATCCAATAAAACCTTCAACGTTAAACCTTGAAATACCCTCTGGTAACCTTTCCACTGCACTGCGATAAAACCTTCAGAGAACCCGTGCCTATATTTCTTCCACCTCCCTTCAAGAGTCTCCCGTCGGCCGTCAATTTCACATCATTCATCCGAATTTGCCTTCCAAGACTCGGCTCTCTCCAATTGGGGTGTATTCTCCTCTGAAGGACAGGCTTGTTCAAGAGACCCCTCCTCCCTCTCCTCCTCCAATTTAACAAATAGCTTTCCAGATTGCAGGAATCGCAAGATTGAAAGTCTTGGGGGTAGATTTCCCCTGCCCTTGGTTGTTGTTGTTGTTTTTTCTTTTTGACATGACAGATGCTCCTTTTAATTAACTCTAGTCTGTTTATGTTCTCTTTCTCGAATGGTTTGTTTTCTTTTTAGGTGTAATCCTGTGACGTCAGTATCATTATAGGATTTGATCGTTAGTGTACATGGGTAAGAAAATGATTCGACTATTACCATTATTATGATGACTATCATTCATACTACTTCAGCAACTGTGTGGGTATTGCCGATTATTCATTTTTTAAATCATATTATCTCATGTATCTAGATTGTGTATGTTACTGTCTGTACTTTTTGTACTCAATGTATGTGGCCTTGAGCTGAAAATAAAATTATTATTATTATTATTTTTTTTGCTCTATCACAGTCCTCCAATTCGACTGGGTGATATTTATAGTGTGGGGTTCCGGGTTGCATCCTGCCTCCTTAGGAGTCCATCACTTTTCTTACTATGTGCGCCGTTTCTAGGATCACACTCTTCTGCATGAGCCCTGGAGCTACTTCAGCCTCTAGTTTTTCTAGATTCCTTTTCAGGGATCTTGGGATCGTGCCTAGTGTTCCTATGATTATGGGTACGATTTCCACTGGCATATCCCATATCCTTCTTATTTCTATTTTCAGATCTTGATACTTATCCATTTTTTCCCCTCTCTTTCTCTTCAACTCTGGTGTCCCATGGTATTGCGACATCAATGAGTGATATTTTCTTCTTGACTTTGTCAATCAACGTCACGTCTGGTCTGTTTGCACGTATCACCCTATCCGTTCTCATACCATAGTCCCAGAGGATCTTTGCCTGATCGTTTTCTATCACTCCTTCAGGTTGGTGCTCGTACCACTTATTACTGCAAGGTAGCTGATGTTTCTTGCACAGGCTCCAGTGGAGGGCTTTTGCCACTGAATCATGCCTCTTTTTGTACTGGTTCTGTGCAAGTGCCGGGCATTCACTTGCTATGTGGTTTATGGTTTCATTTTTCGTATTGCACTTCCTACATATGGGAGAGATGTTATTTCCATCTATCGTTCTTTGAACATATCTGGTTCTTAGGGCCTGATCTTGTGCCGCTGTTATCATTCCTTCAGTTTCCTGCTTTAGCTCTCCCCTCTGTAGCCATTGCCAATTGTCATCGCTGGCTAGTTCTTTAGTCTGTCTCATGTATCGTCCGTGCATTGGTTTGTTGTGCCAGTCCTCTGTTCTGTCTGTCTTTCTCCTGTCTCTGTATATTTCTGGGTCTTCGTCTACTTTTATTAGTCCTTCTTCCCATGCACTCTTTAGCCACTCGTCTTCACTGGTTTTCAGATATTGCCCAGTGCTCTGTTTTCGATGTTGGCGCAGTCCTCTATACTTAGTAGTCCTCTCCCTCCATCCTTTCGTGTTATGTATAGTCTGTCCGTATTTGCTCTTGGGTGTAGTGCTTTGTGTATTGTCATATGTTTCCTGGTTTTCTGATCTATGCTGCGGAGTTCTGCCTTCGTCCATTCCACTATTCCTGCGCTGTATCTGATTACTGGCACTGCCCATGTGTTTATGGCTTTTATCATATTTCCGGCGTTGAGTTTTGACTTGAGTATCGCCTTGAGTCTCTGCATATATTCTTTCCTGATCGTGTCCTTCATCTCTTGGTGTTTTATATCTCCTCCTTCCATTATTCCCAGGTATTTGTATCCTGTCTCATCTATGTGTTTGATGTTGCTCCCATCTGGTAGCCTTTATCCCTTCAGTTCTCGTTACTTTGCCTTTTGTATGTTGACTAAGGCGCATTTTCTATTCCAAACTCCATCCTGATGTCCCCAGATACAATCCTTACAGTCTGGATTAGGGTATCTATTTCCTTGATGCTCTTACCATACAGCTTGATGTCGTCCATGAACATCAGATGGTTGATTCTGTTGCCTCTTTTCTTGAGTTGGTACCCGGCATCCATCTTCTGTAGTACTTTTGTCATGGGAATCATGGCTACTACGAAGAGTAGTGGGGACAGTGAGTCGCCCTGGAAGATCCCTCTCCTGATATTAACCTCTTGCTAGTCTTATTCCAGAGCTTTTAAGTATTGTATTCCAGTTGCGCATTGTATTTTTGAGGAAGCTGATGGTATTTTCCTCTGCCCCATATATTTTCAGGCATTCTATTAGCCATGTGTGTGGTATCATGTCGAAGGCTTTCTTATAGTCTATCCATGCCATGCTTAGGTTGGTTTTCCTTCTCCTACTGTTCTTCATTACCATTTTGTCTCTCAGGAGCTGGTCTTTTGTGCCCCTACACTTCCTTCTGCAGCCTTTCTGTTGGTGGGGGATGGTGTTTGTCTCCTCTAGTAGTTGTATAGCCTTTCACTGATGATACCTGTTAGTAACTTCCACATATTGGTAGGCAGGTGATAGGCCTGTAGTTACTGGCTATATTTCCCTTACTCTTGTCTTTTTGTACTAAGGACGTTCTTCCTGTGGTCATCCATTTGGGTGCTTGGTGATTTGAGATACAATGCTGGAGTTGTTCTGCTATTCGTGGGTGTAGGGCCTTGAAGTTTTTGAGCCAGTATCCATGGACTTCATCGGACCTGGGGCTTTCCAGTTTGGCATTTTCTTAGTTTGGTGTCTGACTGTGTCTGTCGTGATCTCTGTGAATCTTTGTTTTATTCTCCCTGTTTCTTCTTCCTTGACTTCCTGGAGCCATGTTGCATGTTTGTTGTGTGATACCGGATTGCTCCATATGTTTTCCCAGTCTCTTACTTGGTTCGGCTTCAGGAATTTCTGGGTGGTGTCTTCCCCTCGTTTAGTTGGCTGTATAGTCTTTTCTGGTTGGTTCCGAATAGTTTGTTCTGTTGGTATCCCTTATTCCTGTTCATGCACCGTTGGATCTTATGTGCTTTGGCCTTAAGCCTCTGTTTTACATCTTCTATTGTGTTTTTTAGTCCCCTCTCTTGTACTTTGTATTTCTCGTTGAGTTCCTCCCTGTTTTCTTGCTTCTTAGCCTTTTTTCTGCCATCTCTTTCAGTTTACTCAAGTCAGATCTCATCACCATTATTATTATTAATTATTATTATTATTATTATTATTATTATAGCTGTTTCAACGGCATTTAATTTATATAGAATCTTCTCAATTCTTCTTATTATCTTTTTCTCATCAGCATGTAGCTGGTATATCAGGTTTCCTGAGGACATATAAAGATTTATTATATTAATAAATATATTAGTGTTTGTATGTCGCACATACCTCTACGGATAATGGACACCACGTTTAAATATCTCATGATTTCAAAAGACAATGCAGCGCAACATGATATAAATGTTGTACTATTACTTACTATTAACATGATTCATTTAACATCAACTACAAAGACTTGCGTATGTTTTACAGTTACCACCACAAATTATCAAAGAATAATTCGTTGTTATTTCCACGAATTCATGTTTCATGCGAGTTGGAAATGATATGTCAACCTGTCATAAGATAAGCGTTAATAAGTGAATCAACTTACTATGTTCTTATGGTAAGAAGTCGAGAGGAAAAAAACAAGAAATGAAGATCTCTCAGCCTCCACTCAGTCATAACACGAATTCCTTGAGTGTCCAATAAACTGATCCCGCGTAGTAAAGAGATGACGATAAAAGGAAGAAATAACGAACAAGAATGATTCCAGGCGGAGGACGGGAGGGAGACGTCCTTTGGCAAGTGTTGTGAGCCTGACGTTCCCAAACTGGAACTAAACTGGTGTCGAAGAGGTCCCCAGGGAACGCTCCCAACTCACAGCAAACACCTTTCGGCTGTTTGTCCTTAACATATTCCAACGCACAAAACAACTACACTATAGCTGGTAAACTTAAGATAGATTCTTGGATGAGCTTACGGGACGTTTGTTTGGCGGCCGCTGATTGGCTGGTACCGGGAGGTAGGTAGCTCCCTTGCCAATCAGCGGTCGCCAAGCAAACGTCTCGTAGGCAATAGGGCTCACCCAAGAATCTAACTTAAGTGAACCAGCTATAGTACCCAAGTGCCGACTTTCATCTCCCTGGCTCTTGAGGATCGTTTAGGTCATTTTAATAGTGCTGGAAAGTGAGTATAAAAAAGAACTTCATGTGTCTGTTTGCTGTGTTTCTTTCTTCCTAGAGCAATAAAATGACCGGATATTCCCTCTGTTCCTGAATGCTTTCCATAATTTACCAAATATTTTCACCGTCTCAATTTGTATTATTTTCATCATTATTATGTGTTCACCGTATCAATTTTCATTATTTTCATCATTATTATTTGTTCACCATATCAATTTTTATTATTTTCCTCATTAATATTTTTTCACCCCATCAATTCTCATTATTTCCATCATTATTATTTGTTCACCGTATCAATTTTCTTTATTTTCATCATTATTATTTGTTCGCCACATAAAATTTCATTATTTTCTTCATTATTATGAGTTCACCGTATCATTTTCCATTATTTTCATCATTGTTATTTGTTCACAGTATCAATATTCATTATTTTCATCATTATTATGTGTTACCGCATCAATTTTCATTATTTTCATCATCGTTATTTGTTCACCGCATCAGTTTTCATTATTTTCATCATTATTTGTTCGCTGCATCAATTTTCATTATTTTCATCATTATTTGTTCACGGTATAAATTTTAATTATTTTCATCATTATTATTTGTTGACTTCATCAGTTTTCAGTATTTTCATCATTATTATTCGTTCACTGCATCGATTTTCATTATTTTCATCATTATTATATGTTCACCGTATCAATTTTCATTACTTTCATCATTATCACTTGTTCACCGTATCAATTTTCATTATTATTTTTTCACTGTATCAATTTTCATTATTTTCATCATTATTATTTGTTCGCCACATAAATTTTCATTATTTTCATCATTATTATTTGTTAAACGCATCAATTATCATTATTTTCATCATTATTATTTGTTCACCGCATCAATTATCATTATTTTCATCATTATTATTTGTTCACCGCATCAATTATCATTATTTTCATCATTATTATTGGTTCACCGCACCAATTTTCATTATTTTCATCATTATTATTTGTTCACCTCACCAATTTTCATTATTTTCATCATTATTATTTGTTCACCGCACCAATTTTCATTATTTTCATCATTATTATTTGTTCACTGCACCAATTTTCACTATTTTCATCATTATTATTTGTTCACCGCACCAATTTTCACTATTTTCATCATTATTATTTGTTCACCACACCAATTTTCACTATTTTCATCATTATTATTTGTTCAATGCACCAATTTTCATCATTATTATTTGTTCACCGCACCAATTTTCATTATTTTCATCATTATTATTGGTTCACCGCACCCATTTTCATTATTTTCATCATTATTATTTGTTCACCGCACAAATTTTCACTATTTTCATCATTATTATTTGTTCACCGCACAAATTTTTATCATTTTCATCATTATTATATGTAGAAATTACATCAGCTAAGAAATTGTTTACATGCTTTCTGCTTACCTTCACAATTGACATTTCGTACGAATTAGAGACGACACGTCAACCTTTTTTTTTTTTACATGATTTCCCGCAATTTAGTCACAGCATCAATTTCTATTATTGAAGAGCAATACTGTCACTGAAAAATATGCACTGAGGTTTATGTAAGATCTAAAACAAAGGACGTAGTCCCAACTGGCCCAGTAAAATAGCACATCATTTTCAAACGTTACGACAACTCCAGTAGAATTTACGAATGAGCTCCCTGGAGGTGAAGGTGGTCCCCTGCATCCCAGGGCAGTTTCAATGACCAGCGAAATCAATAGACTTTGAAGTCGAAATGTGAAATCTCGTATGTTGAATTTAAGAGCATTCATACAATACATATTTTTTTTAAAGACCAGTCATACTATACATATTTATTTTAAGACCAGTCATACTATACATTTTTTTTTAAAGAGCAGTCATACTATACATTTTTTTTAATATTAGATATATTTTTTTAAGAGCAGTCATACTATACATATTTTTTTAAAGGCCAGTCATACTATACATATTTATTTTAAGAGCTGTCATATTATATATATATTTTTTTAAGAGCAGTCATATTATATATTTTTAAGAGCAGTCATAATATACATATTTTTTTAAGAGCAGTCATATTATACATATTTTTTTAAGAGCAGTCATAATATACATATTTTCTTAAGAGCAGTCATAATATACATATTTTTTTAAGAGCATTCATACTATACATATTTTTTAAGAGCATTCATAATATACATATTTTTTTAAAAGCAGTCATAATATACACATTTTTTAAAGAGCATTCATAATATACATAATTTTTTTAAGAGCATTCATAATATACATAATTTTTTAAGAGCATTCATAATATACATATTTTTTTAAGAGCATTCATAATATACACATTCTTTTAAGAGCAGTCATAATATACATATTTTTTTCAAGAACAGTCATAATATACATATTTTTTTAAGAGCAGTCATAATATACACATTTTTTTAAAGAGCATTCATAATATACATAATTTTTTAAGAGCATTCATAGTATACATACTTTTTTAAGAGCATTCATATATACATAATATTTTTTAAGAGCATTCTCTTGTATAAATCATAATTTTTTTTTATAAGAGCATTCATTTTTTTTAATGTAACATATTTTTTTAAGAGCATTCATAATTATACCTCATTTTTTTCTTTTAAGAGCAAGTTCATAATATACATATTTTTTCAAGAACAGTTTTCATAATATACAAATTTTTTAGAAGCAGTCATTAATAATACACATTTTTTTAAAGAGCATTCATAATATACATAATTTTTTAAGAGCATTCATAATATACATAATTTTTAAGAGCATTCATAATATACATATTTTTTAAGAGCATTTTTTTCAAATAATTACATTCTTTTAAGAGCAGGGGGGGGGGTTTTTTTTTCATAATAACATATTTTTTTTCAAGAACAGTCAATTTTTAATACTAAACAATATTATTTTTTAAGAGCAGTCAAAATAATATACATATTCTTTTAAGAGCATTTATAATATACATATTTTTTTTAAGAACAGTCATATTATCATATTTTTTAAGAGCATTCATTTTTTTAATATACATATATTTTTTAAGAGCATTCAATAATATACATATTTTAAGACAGTCATAATATACTTTTTTTAAAGAGCAGTCATAAATATAATATTTTTTCATAGGCAGTTTTTTTAATAATATACTAGTTTTGTAAGAGCAGTCTTAAATTACCAATATTTGTAAGAGCAGTCTACTTTTTTTAATACATATTTTTTTAAGAGCAGTCATAATATACATATTTTTTTAAGAGCAGTCATACTATACATATTTTTTTAAGAGCAGTCATAATATACATATTTTTTTAAGAGCAGTCTAATATCATGATTTTTTTCAAGAGCAGTCATAATATACTATTTTTTTAAGAGCAGTCCATAATATCATATTTTTTTAAGAGCAGTCTAATACTATAAGCGTATTTTTTAAGAGCCGTCATAATATACATATTTTTTAAGAGCATTCATAATATACATATTTTTTTAAGAGCATTCATAATATACATATTTTTTTAAGAGCATTCATAATATACATATTTTTTTAAGAGCATTCATAATATACATATTTTTTAAAGAGTATTCATAATATACATATTTTTTAAGAGCATTCATAATATACATATTTTTTAAGAGTATTCATAATATACATATTTTTTTAAGAGCAGTCATAATATACATATTTTTTAAGAGCATTCATAATATACATATTTTTTTAAGAGCATTCATAATATACATATTTTTTTAAGAGCAGTCATAATATACATATATTTCTTAAGAGCAGTCATAGTATACATTTTTTAAAGAGGAAAGAACATGCCAGAAATCTAGTCTTTGAAGTCAAAATGTGAAATTTCGTATGTTGCATTTAAGACCACTCTTACCATTGTGTTTAAAAAATGGCAGCAAGTCTAAATATAGGATTATGACGCCATACCTTAAAGAATTATCGTTAATGGGAAAATTAAGTATATCAGACGGAACGTTTGGGTTCATTATTACTTGCCCTTCTCGGTTACGTTTTGTCTCACTACTTTTCAAATTCGTTTTTGATAACTGGTAGCCTACGTCTCGAAGAGATTAAATCAGTCTTACAGATGAGCCTCTGTTATTCTGCAGCGCGTCTTCCATTCTCAAATCGAATTACATACCTTTAACAGAACTCAATCTTCACCTAGACCGGTTTCTTTTTTCCGTTTTGTACGAAACCAATCAAGGTAAATTACGAGAGAAGACCTTTCGACAAACCCTCATACAATTTAGAAAGTACTACAACTGCCACTTTCCAAATTTCCATTCGTCTTCATATTTAGTCTTTTGTACCTTTCTACTTTTCACCCTCTTCTGCTTGATGTCATATAATATAATATATATAATATAGTATAAACATATATATATATATATATATATTTATATATATATATATATATATATCTATATATAATTAAATATAGTATAGTAATATATTAATATAGTATATATATGTATATGATATGTATATATATATATATATATATATATATATATATATATATATATTTAATTATGTATATATATACATACATAATTAAATCATAGTATTACATATTCACTGTTACTGACAGTCACCACCAGAAACAGTAGATATAAATATACTATAAAACGGCTTCTCATGGATTAATATATATATATATATATATATATATATATAAATACTATATATATATATATCTATATATATATATATATTATATAAACACGAATCTACATCCACCTCAATCCATCCACGCATCCACACCATCAACCACCTTTCAGTCAAAAGTCCAGTAAACGTCGTCCAGCGCCAGGAACGGCATGCTGACATTGATAGGGACGTGAAAAGCGGAGCCAGTGTCGCTCCATACATCGCCCTCGACGTTTTCAATTCCTCTTCTGTCAGTCTGGCGGCATCGATCATTCAAGTTTGCCCTTCTGACCTCCCAAACTCTTTCGGAATCTTTCTTGCCCTATTCTGGGCCCCTCCTGAGGAATTGATTGTCCGCGAGAGCCCCGCCGGGACCTCCTCCAACTCTTCCCTCCGGTTTACAAAATAGCCCCTTCAAATTGCACGGCTTCAAGGATCTGGAGGCTTCCGAATAGATTCCCTGAGCGCTCAATCAGATCTTACTGTCAGAGCGAGTGTCCACTCTTCCTGCCTTTCTTCCTTTCTTCCTTCTCTTCTTTTTCAGCCGGTTTTTAAAACGATATAATCTTTACTTATAAGATGTAGTAGGAAGGGATTTACATGCAAACATACACATAAACATGAGGGTCGATCACACACACATATATATATATATATATATATATATATATATATATATATTTATAATATATATATACATAGAAAGATAATTACGTTGTAGGTTTACATGCACTTTTCTGGATATTCTGTTCCTAGAAGTACTCAGAAATGTGAATAATTATATCAATCAACCAGGTAAGTAAATATATACATATATGTGTGTATATACATACATACACACACACACATGTATATATATATATATATATATATATATAAATATATATATATACATATATATATATATGCTATATATATATATATATATATATATATATATTATCTATATATGTATATTTATAACTATATATATATATTATATATATATATATTTATATACTATATGTATGTTATATATATGTGTATTTATATATATATATATATAATATATAGTATATATTATATATATAGAGATATTATTATATTTTATATCGGAGACATCTACCTTAAGAGGGTGCTTGTTCCAAAAGTTTAAAGTGTTGTTGTTGCTGGAAACATAACAATTTTATTTAGGTCCAAAGTACTTGTAGGAAATTCTCTCCCTCCTCTCTACTCCTCCCCCCTCCCCCCTCTCTCTCTCTTCTCTCTCTCTCTCTCTCTCTCTCTCTATCTCTCCTTCTCTTCTTTAGGAGGTGAGGGAGTTGAAAGGGGGAGCGGGGTGGGCGGGGGATAGATGGGGCTGACCGTGTTTCCCCTTGAAAAAAAAAGGGTAATTTCTTTATTTTCACAGATGCGCCGGATCATCCTCTTCCACGTCTCCTACTTATTTGCGATAAACTGGAACCAGGTAACTGATTAAGAGATCAAATTTTGTTAGCATAGAGTGTTAATACAGCAGAGAGGAGAGTATTGAGGTTTGTTCTGATGCTATAGTTCCTCACCCGATTAGGATTCCCCTCAAATGAGACAAATTATCGCTCCAAGCATCCCAGCCCCCCCCCCCCTCCTCCACCTCCCGCGCCTATCTGAATAAGTCTCCTGGGGAAACCTTTTCAAATAATATCCATCATCATTCATCCCTGGTTTTTTTTATTACATTACAATAAACTACGAGAATCAAAGGGCTTCGAATTCTCTGTATTTGTTTAACATTAAGGAAACTC
>NC_061090.1:53266863-53281863 GCF_015104395.2 Macrobrachium nipponense | reverse complement strand
AAACATGGGCGAGAACTAACCATAACAAAATGACAAAGACAAATACGTCATTCTAATGTATCAGAGTCGAGAGGAATAATGGAAAACATCCGGCGACTGACGTTTAATTAGCATTTAAATTGCAATTTTACGAGAGGGTTACCTAAAACCACACCCCTACACACATTTACATGAGAGTATCTCTTAAGGATGTGATACAACCGACCTAATTATCGTGTTGGATGAGGGCGAGGACACTTCAAAGTAATATACTGCTAGGATTGTTTGTTTTTGTTTTGTTCCATATACTACTAGGGACTGGAAGAGAGGAGATGGATTCCTTGAAGGAATCATTTCCTTGCTACGTAATGTTTCTGAATAATGGATTATTTCGCAATGATCTCCCACTAAAAACAAGTAGAAACTCTTCAGCCACGGCCCATGAAACTTTCAGTCACAGCCCGGTACACCTGTCTTCTTGTCACCTATAGCGGTGCCAGGCGCACGAGCATGGCTAACTTTAACCTTAAATAAAATATAAACTGCCGAAGCTAGAGGGCTGCAATTCATTAGGTTTGATGATTGGAGGGTGGATGAACAACGTAACAATTTGCAGCACTCTAGCCTCAGTGGGTTTTAAGATCCGAGGGCGGACAGAAAACCTGAGGACGGACGGACAGACAAATAACAAATAGCCTCCATAATTCGTCGTTCTACTTTGGTCATGAATTATGGGTTCAGGTAATAATAAAAAAAATTCCAGGAACTCGTAATTTAAATGGAGAAGTTCTGCTCTCCCATTCCCTTGTTAATACTAAACGCGTAAAGAACAGAAATATGCAGCGTTTAAAAAAGTATTAACAATAGATGTGCGAGTATTGCAATAATACTAATTACATATCCTGGATTCAGTTCATTCTTGTTACCCCTAAATATTATTTTAATTTTCATTTCGAGCCACGAAAATGATGGTGTTCATCTTCTTCTCTATTGGTGTATTACTTGTTCTTCTATTGTTTCAGTGTTCTTAGTTCGTTCTATTGTTCTTTCAGTAAATAAACTGAAGCCAGGATATGTGTTTTGTATTATTGGAATACTTGAACCTCAATCGTTGGTACTTTTTGGTAAGGATAATAACAAGACTTTCGAACCACTATATACATTTAACTTGTTACTCTACACTAAAAAAAAAAAAAAAAAAAAAAAAAAAAAAAACTGAAGAGAGACGTCACGAAATTAATTTGTTAACGATCAAAAGTTGGTTCGAATAAGAATTTCATCGGACCCAAAGATGGACCTACTTATTTACTTTGTCTTGCTCCATGGTTAGAACCAGACGGTGTATAAACACAATATTCTGGATGAAACTTTAGGAAACGAAGGAAACGATTAAGAAAAAAAAAAAAAAAAAAAAAACACACTTTTCATTCATCCACTCTCTGAGTGCATCGTCCAACTGGGTACCTCCTACACTTCGTCATCACATATCATCTCTCCGTCTCTTCTTCAGGAGAGGATATAAGATGGAAGGGAAAATTAGGCAGGAGAAAAATAGAAGACGAGACGATGTCTGAATGAGACTTTTAGGATTAAACAGTTCCTACAGCCAGGACTTTTCTCATACAAGTTTAATGGATTTAACTGAACTTCGCCGGTAAATAAATAACGTGTCTTTTTTCATTCCTATAAAGAGATGTAGATTTAGTAAGAAAATAAATAAATAATACTGAATAAAAATACAATTTTTAACAGATAAGTTAAGGATAAATTGTCGTTTCCAATTCTCTGACTTTCCAGATAAATCTCGGGGATTTTTTCACTCTTATAAACAATGGCTGATTTAACAGAAAACATAAAATAATTTTGAAGTTTATATCGATACAAAAGACGCTACGGTTTCTTTCTAAATTTGTAGATCATGTTTTGTTTTTATAAAATTTTGTGTGTTTTTCCCCCGGCACATAACTTATCATCAATTCTTCCAACCTTAAAACCTTTTCTAGTGAAATATATATATATCCTTTATTTCTGGATGCCTTGGACATTAGCTCAAGATGTTATGGACCGCTTCACATCAGTGTTACGTTCTTCGAAGAGAAAAAATAAGTAAAAAAAATTGAAAAAAATTTTTAATAAATATTCTCGTGTTCCAGACGATGGCCCCACTATCCATTCTTCCAGTTTCCGCTCCTCATTTGATAGATATCCTTTCTGTCCGGATTCATGTTGCTGAACTGAATAAAGCAAATCTTTTCGGTGGATGGCTTCTTCTGCGGCCTTTTATTATTCCACTTTCGAGTCTGGGACCGGGGTGGTGGTAGACCTTTACAAAAAAATTTAGGTTACGAGAGAGAGAGAGAGAGAGAGAGAGAGAGAGAAACGGGCGCCTTATTCTACAATAACAATAGACAATGTCACATAGCGGTTAGACGCACTTATATTTACGTACATGCATACATACATACATACATACATATGATATTATATATATATATATATATATATATATATATATATATATAAATATATATATAGATATATATATATATATATATATTTATATATATTATAATATATATATATATATATATATATATAGTCTAAAAGGCCCTATTAAAACACTTAAGAAGTATCCTGCTTTGACAGAAGAATTTATTTATTTATCTAATATATATATATATATCATTATATATATATAATATATATATATAAAATTTTATATGTCACATTACCGTTGATTACATATAACCTACCATCGAGCTACAATGTCCTTTAATATCTAATTCGCTCTACCTCGGAATTAATATATTTTCATATATGCTTAACTGACGTTCCTGGATTTGAATGTCTTCTTGGGTTCGCGCCCAGAACCAGCCAAATCTATTATCGGAAAAAAAAATTCCCCTTCGGTTAAGCATATATGAAAATATATTAATTCCGAGGTGGAGCGAATTAGATATTGTAGCTCGATGTATGTATATGAATCATTGTAGCTCGATGTATGTATATGAATCACGGTAATGTGATATGACTTATGTAAATGCTACGTGTTGTCAAAAAGCGCTACAACGCTACCGGAGCCGAGGCGGGTTGATGTTGTCTCCAAACCAACGAATTACCTGAGCGCGAAAGGTATTTGAGGGTGAGAGACGACATAAACTTATGGGCCTCTCGCGGTGGTAGGGTAAGTAAAAGCTTCACTGACGTTCCTGGATTTGAATGTCTTCTTGGGTTCGCGCCCAGGACCAGGCAAATCTATTATCGAGAAAAAAATTCCCCTTCGGTTAAGCATATATGAAAATATATCAATTCCGAGGTAGAGCGAATTAGATATTAAAGGACATTGTAGCTCGATGTATGTATATAGTATATATATATATATCTAATATATATATATATATATATATATATATATATATAAATCCAGTTTAATCATAATTACTCAAACTTAAGGCATGAGACAAAGAATGGCCTTCATATATAGATTAAAAACATCAATAAACAATGTAGACATAAAAGAAAAGAAGTACCAAAGACGAGAGAGAGAGAGAGAGAGAGAGAGAGAGAGAGAGGTATATTCATCTCTACGAGAAGAGGAAACAAGGTGTGGTTTGATGACAGTAAAAAAAAAAAAAAAAAAAAACAAAAAAAAAAAAAAAAAAGTTTAGCATTAACGCCCCAGAAACAAACAGGAAAACGACTCGCACTCACTTTCGTTCCCGTCCGTCCCCGGCCCCCCCCCCCTTCCCCCCCCCCCCCCCCCCCCCACCCCCCTCCCTCCCTCTGCCGCCCACGTCCCCACCTTCGTTAAAAATTAGGCCGGCTCATTAAAAGTTTAGTCTTTACGCGAATGCAATCATTAACGGATGGGAGAGAATCCTCTCCCTCGGGGAACGAAAGTTACCGAGATCACATCTGTCTTCGGCGGTGACACGGGAGGGAGGCGGCATCTTGCAACCCATACGTCGATGATTCTTTATATACGCTTCCCCCTTTCATAAAAACAGACGTCGTGTTATCGACTTTCTAATGAATGCTGGTCTCCCGCAGTAAACATTAAAAAATAAAAACTCTTTCTTACGAAAATGTTATCGGTCTCTCCACATCATTCTATCATCTTAGATGGGCTAGAGCATTGACAAACTTTGATAACTGGATGTTTAAATAGTCTAACCAGCAGATTGCGAGTAACAGCTTAATGTGACTGGCAGCACAATGTAAAACGTAATTTACAATGTATACAATCCCAGATGAATGATCGCAGGAAGGAAAAAATATGATCATCGATTTAATTTAATATAAAAATATATATATAAAATCTCCTAAATATCTGTCGCCTCCGACACCGATTTCGTGAAGTTTCCTAAGCTCCTCTAATGGTCGCCCTTATTGACCCATCAACGCACTCCGTCATTTTTATACTTTTCTTTTAAACTCCCGGGTTCTTTTTCAATCTCTTCTTAATGGAGCTGACGGCGAAGAGGGGGGAATCAAGTCAAATAAACGTGCTCATTTTATTCACGTCTTCTTCTCCCCATTACGTCCCATCCGGAATGGAAAGGTAAACAAAGTGCAATCATTATGCAACTGACTCGATTTTTTCTTATTTTATGAGTTTGTTTGTCCTTGTTTTTTTTTTTTAAAGAGGGATGTGGGGCATTCTGCCAACACTCTCCCCATTCAGAAGGGCATATATTTTCCGGTTACCGTCGTGATCCTTCCTTTTAAGTTTAAGATGCCTTTACGAGGCATGTTTAGACGTTTGTTTCCACTGAACGTTGTCGAAGAGTTGTGCCAGATTCGTTCGTCTTCCAGAGATTTTAATGAAGTTTTATTCAAGATGTTTATGACATTTCAAGTTTGTCTGGAATGTTCTGCATATCAGAATATTGAAACTAATATCATTAGAATATTCGAAAGAACCGTTTGACGATTATAATCCAGTGGAAATTGAGAGAGAGAGAGAGAGAGAGAGAGAGAGAGAGAGAGAGAGAGAGGGGAAGAAGAGAGAGAGAGAGAGAGAGAAACGCTCTAAGAATGATTTCAGCCATAAGGGATAAGGATTGCCCTGACAAACCTTCCACTCTGGTAGGATACATATTGACAAGAGTATTGAACACTAGAATTCTCTCTCTCTCTCTCTCTCTCTCTCTCTCTCTCTCAGCTGCAACGCACAACGGTCCCCTAAAAACTCACACTATCTCTTCTCGTAACATTCGAGTCGACAATGGTAGCCCAGGTGCGAGCTAAAGCGCCCCGAGAGAGAGGAGAGAGAGAGAGAGAGGAGAGAGAGAGAGAGAGAGAGAGAGAGGAGGGGGGGGGGGGGGGGTTCCACTCAAAAGTCACCCATCACCAAAATGCAACACGTTACGAGACGGAAAAGACCGACAGAAAACGCAAAAAAAAAAAAGAAAAAAAAATCTCCAGAAGTCATTTTGAGTTGGGAGAAAAAGGCGGCACTCACGTGGCCACAATTCCCTCTCGGAAGTTCATTCAATTTAGTGATCAAGAACAAGCCGAATATCAATCAAGAGGTCCCCGTAAAAGTTATTAAGGTCTAATTACGAAAGTTTCGCCATTAGAATCTTTTCCTTCTTCTTCTTCTTTTTCTTCTCACTTTCCAAGGAGAGACGACAGGTTAAACCGGATGACAGAAGAGGAAGAAGCGGTGGCGGATTCAATGGTGGGGGGGCACCTGGTCACTTGCCCCCTCCCCCACCAGAGATATGGATCACAGGACATCGCTCTTTTCATAATCATTATTGCCAGCAAAACTGTACAACTATAACAGCAACTATTATGTGTGTTTACTTGTGTGCATACATTCATAAATATTGATATATATGTACCATATGTGTGTAAATGTTATACACACAAATACACACATACACACACACACACACACAGACACACACACACACACACACACACACATATATATATATATATATATATATATATATATATATATATATATATATATATATATATCGTATGTATAAGACATGTACAGACAGACCGTACATTTATGTCAATATTTATAAATGTATGTACACAAACATATATATACAGTAGCAGTTGTTGTCATTGTTTTTGTTGCTGTACAATTGTTGCAGAAGTAATCATTACCTAAAAAAACATTTTGCTGCTAATACTAATAATACATGATAATCCTAAGTCCCCAACAACGTGTTTTATTTATTCCATTCGAACCTCTTTCCCGTCAACCTTGTTGACCACACGAATGGACAGTTGGACATAAAGACAAGAGAGAAGAGACGAACGCCGAGTCACCAGGAAGTTCTGTAATGTATTTTTAATGGCCCGAAATAACCTCTAAACCGACGCAAAGGGAAACCTGCTGTCTCTGGTTTTGTCAAGTTAAAAAAAAAAAAAAAAACTATCCCAGAGGAAACTCCTTAATTGATGTAAAACAAACAACATGGAGGGATCAACAAGAATGATGTCCGTCATCTATCATGATCACAGAGAGGAATGGTTACCGTGAAAGGGGCGTTTCCCTGATGATTTTGAGCTGAACATTCTCTTTTCCAGGGCATTCTGTCTGTTACGTCTAAGGTCTCTGATAAATGCTACCTCAACGAAAATGTATTCAAATTTTGCTATATACTGCATCGTGATTGTTCAAGTGCGTGTCATGTCGCATAAGCTGGCACAAGTTATTATATCTTTTTAGATGAGACCATCCATCTCCCGCCCCCCCTAGCTCCCCCAAAAATTCTAAACTCAGAAGTAATCACTGTTATATTTATTTTATTTATTCTTTATTTATTTGTTTATTTATTTTATTTTGTTATATATATTTTTTTGGGGTGCAATCTTTCATACTCGAGAATTCGGTGCTTGATATGAAACAAGCTTTACAAAAGCTATAAACAAAATCATCAAGAAGGGAGTCACTCGCAGTTCTCAACAATTTCCTGTTTGTTTGTCAAGTTAACATTAACATCAGTTGATAAGGACGCTGAGAAAACTTAATCGGCGGGAGGGACGGTGTTGTAAAGGAAAACGTATTCCTTATTTTTTTTTTTTATTCTTGGGTACTGTTTATGTGCGTAATATCTACTTGTTTTAAATTTCATTCTGCGTGCATCCATTACTTACGCGATATTTCATAATGGTTTTCGAGTAGTCTCTCTCTCTCTCTCTCTCTCTCTCTCTCTCTTCTCTCTCTCTCTCTCTGTATATATATATATATATTATATATATATATATATATATATATATATATATATATATATATTACAATACATATATCATATATAAAATATTATCTATATATATATATATATATATATATAGTATGTATATATGTATTTATAAATGGGTATATATAATAATACATTATATATATATACATAAATACATACATACATAAGACCACTCAAATTATTCAAAGCTTGCTTGGGAGTTTAATGGTCTTTTGGCCATTCCCATTGAATAATGATAATAATACTAATAATAATAACAATACTACTACTACTACTACTACCTACTACTACTACTACTACTACTACTACTACTACTACTAATAATAATAATAATAATAATAATAATAACCTGCTTCTCTGAGGATAGCTCTGAAAGACGTCGCACAAGCCAGTCCCTTATATCGTTATACACAGAGAAATGTGAGACTTAAAAAAAATACAAATAAGCATGAAAAAAAAAAACACTTTCAACCACACGTAGCGAAGGATGTCAAGGGAGGAATCTTATTTACGTTATTTTCTTTTAGAGTCCCTTTTTTTATACTTTAATGGGCCAGACTGACGACACAATTCTCGACGATGTATTCAGGTGGAATTAAAACCGCGAGAGCGGTGGTTTCGTTATGACTTAGAAGTCGTCGGAGAATTTCCATAAGAAATGGGGAATACAAACTGCCATTTGCATCTTGATGCGCTGAGCAGCAGCGAATCCCAGATGGAAAACAATCTCTCTCTCTCTCTCTCTCTCTCTCTCTCTCTCTCTCTCTCTCTCTCTCTCTCTGACTTTTGGACATGGATTCCCCCAGTGTCTAGTGGGGTAATACAACTTTCTAATAGGAATGTAAGTCAAAGAGGACTGAATATCAGTAGGTATCAGCTATTATATAAAAGGGGAGGTTGACAATACAAGAATTAGCCTTTTATTTGAAACTTATGATTGATATATGAGATGACAGTGCATCACGCGCATACACACACGTGTGTGTGTGTGTGAGTTGCTAACGAAAATGAAACAACTGACATTCCTACAAAAATATATTGAAAATATTATTCGATGGCTTCTACTATACAGAAAATGAAAGAGACTGAAATGAAATTTTGAATGTATTAAATCCTGTTCGATTGCCAAACTACAATTCATTGTTGGTATACTGACGACAAATACAATATGCCAACAATTCACTATTTTGTCCGTTAGAAATAATCCTTCACATTTATTCCTATTTCTTTTAATTACCTCTGCATCAGCGCGATGTTTGGACGCTACAATTTTCAAACTTTTTCCTTGAATTATTCCGTCACTTTTTCACGTTTGTTTCGATATGTTTCGCCTTCAAAAGCATTTGAATTTATCTCCTCATATCCTATTTGTGAATACAGTTCTTCTGCATTATATTACAATCATTTTATAATGTAACTATCGAATCCCACCTTCCTAGACGCACCACAGTTATTTTACTTCATGAAATCAGTTATTGGATTTTCCTCTCTTCTTTGTCCGTTGTTTTCTTTGTGCAAATTCTCTTCTAGTTCATCACCTTCTTTTATCTCCCTAATTCACTGCCATCCTTTAATCCTCCAGTTCGTCCAATAACAAAAAGCTTCTTTGTTCATTTCTCCTGTGAAGATTTTGAGCCTTTAATCCATCACGTCAGACCATTGTGCGTATCGCGTATAAACTGTTCAAAATATCCACGCGTCAATTCAGTTTCCGAAGAAAACGCGTCCTGCTTATCTTTAACTAATTATTCAGTTTGCAGCTGCTTTAACAGAACTTCGCTTGTTTCGTTAAATATATTTCTTGATATTTTGATCCCTGGGCTGTTTGGTAAAATCATTTCCGATTAACTGGGCAGTCAGGCGTTCCTTTCCATTCACGTTGTGCCTGATTTTTTTTTTTTAGCTATCTATTTATTCGTATGAGACATCATCTTCAGCCATTTGCTTTTCGTAAGCCTTAATTTTTTCTTCTTCCAAAAAAATACTACAAACAAACAACATTGATAGGTATACAATACTCTCTCTCTCTCTCTCTCTCTCTCTCTCTCTCTCTCTCTCTCCTTACCTAACTGCCTTCTACAATAGATGTACATTATTCTTCACTCCTTCTAACTGATATATACAATAAGGTGTCACAATTCTCCACTCTCTCTCTCTCTCTCTCTCTTTGCAACTAACAGCTATAATAGGTGTCACAATGCGCTCTCTCTCTCTCTCTCCTCTCTCTCTCTCTCTCTCTCCTTCTAACTGACATCTACAATAGATGTTACAATTATCTCTCACTCCTTCTAACTGATATATACAATAGGTGTCACAATTCTCCACTCTCTCTCTCTCTCTCTCTCTCTCTCCCAATCTCTCTCTCTCTCTTCTCTTTTGAAACTAACAGCTATAAAGGTGTCACAATGTCATGCTCTCTCTCTCTCTCTCTCTCCGTCCTCTCTCTCTCTATCTCTCTCTCTCTCTCTCTCTCTCGTCTCTCTCTCTTTTTAACTGACATCTACTAGATGTTACAATTGCTCTCTCCATCCTTCTTAACTGAATATATACAATAGGGTCACAATTTCTCTCTCTCTCTCTCTCTCTCTCCTTCTAACTGACATCTACAATAGATGTTACAATTATCTCTCTCTCCTTCTAACTGATATATACAATGGTCATTCTCCTCTGCTCTCTCTCTCCCTTCCAACTACATACCGACAATAAGACGTTCATTATCTCTCTCTCTCTAACTAATGTTTAATACAAATGGGTGTCACAATCATCTCTCTCTCTCTCTCTCTCTCTCTATCTCTCTCTCTCTCTCTCCTCTCCTTCCAACTAACATCTGTAATAGATGTCACAATGCTCTCTGCTCTCTCTCTCTCTCTCTCTCTCTCTCTCTCTCTCTCTCTCTCTCTCTCTCTCTCTCTCTTCTTCTTCTTCTTCTTCTTCTAACTGACATCTACAATAGATGTTACAATTATCTCTCTCTTCTTCTAACTGATATATACAATAGGTGTCACAATTCTCTCTCTCTCTCTCTCTCTCTGTACGTGCGTGTCTGAGGACGAGGACGTACGGGGAGCGTGCAGCGGAAAGAGAATACGCTCCGAGGGGTTCCAGACCATTATTTTGAAGTTATATTCCTTCCAGGAGAGGGGAATCTGCCTTTTGATTTGGAGTCGGAACGAAAGATGTCAACTTCCTGTTAGTTATGCGAGGCAAGAATGAAGGTCTTGTTATTTTCGTCGTTTACTTTCTTGGGGTTTTGCCCAACGCTTCAGATTCCAGGTTCGCAAAGGTAAACAATGGAGAAAATTTATCTTCGGTATGCATGAAAGTATATCTGGTAAATTAGTTGGTGTGTCAGTAAAAAAAGGTCCACAATTAAAAGGTGGGAGAGCATATACTCTCTTCTTCTCTCTCTCTCTCCCTCCTCCCTACTCGTCCTCTCATCTCTCTCTCTCTCTCGTCTTCCTCGATCTCGTCTCTCTCTCTTTATAATATATATATTATATATATATATATTATTATATATATATATAAATATATATATATTAGTAGACTATATATGTATATATATATGTATATAATATATGTATTATTGTTATATATTAATATATTATAATATATATTATATATGTATTCTATATATATATCAATATGTAATATATATAAGTTATATATTAATATATATCTATTATATATTATATTATAATATTAAAACACTCGCTTCTTGATAAAAAAATAGTGGAGATATAAAGATAAAGTTCTTTCAATGAGGAAAAGTTTTGTATTATTATAAACTCTCTCTCTCTCTCTCTCTCTCTCTCTCTCTTCTCTCTCTCTCTCTCTCTCAAATACAAACCGTGTTGGCTGAACACCTAAACAAAAGATCCCTGAACCAATCGTGCAGAAGTACCTATTCCTTCAGATTCAGCAGCAAATAGGTCCAAATGCTGCTGAGCAAGAAAAACGAGACGAGACCTTCACATCAACACTAAAGCGTGAGAGAATGTGTCCCAACAGTTATCCAGGCTTTCGCTGTAATTGTGGCGGGGGGGGGGGGGGGGGGGGGGGGGGGTGGGGGGGGGGGGGTGGGGGGGGGGGGGGGGGGGGGGGGGGGGTGGGGGGGGGGGGGGGGGGGGAGACGCTCTCGAGTCTGCTTTTATTAACGTTAACGGCTCGAGTACTTAGGCTTCTCAAGTGTCATCTTTATTCCCCTTGTAGCCACTGTTGCGATAACTAAATTCCTTCCTCTGTTAAACCCCGCCATTACACTCCTATAGTAGATTCACATCAACCGTGCATCTGATGTCTAGGCCCGTCCCTTACGACGCTCCTGATTGGCTGTTGATAAGCCAATCACAGGGCTAGAAACTCTATCTCTCGAGAGAGTTCACACGGGCAGGATGTATATTCCACCTCTCCTAAGGGATACGTTTGAAAGAAGTATCACTCAGGAGAGGTGTAATATACATCCTGCCTATGTGAACTCGAGAGAGAGATAGAGTTTCCAGCCCTGTGATTGGCTTATCAACAGCCAATCAGGAGAGTCGTGAGGGACGGGTCCAGGCATCAAATGCACGGTTGATGTGATTCTACTATAGCCACTACTAGTTGCTCAATCGTTTCACCAAGACTCGAGCGTGAATTCGGAGAAACGTGAGTTCGCCCAGCGTAACTCGGAACGAGAATTTCGCAACTAAGGTCAAATACTGTGTCTAAACATTCCAAGGCAATTGTGCCCACTTCTCCTAATATATACGCGGTCATCCATACAACTTAAATGCTCTGTATATCCTGAGACTGGCGCCATTAGTCTGGGAAAACATTCTGCCCTTTTCCGCAGATGGTGAGGTGAACTAAAATTCACAGTTAGTCTCACTGTAAATGTTGAAATTACCTTCTAGGCACACTGTTGCAAACCCTGCTTTTAATGCTGTTGTATGTATGTATGTACGTATGTAGGCATGTATAAGTGAATGTGTAGCCTATATGTATATAATATACATATCTATAATATATATATGTGTGTATATACATGTGTATATATACACACATATGTATGTATGCATTGTATGTATGATCTGTATATGTGTATATATACATACGGCTATATTTGTCTGTACATAATATATATATATATATATATATATATATATATATATATATATATATATATATAATATATATATATATATACATATATATATATATATATATATATATATATATATATTATATATATATATATATTATATATATATATATATATATATATATATATGCATATATATACACGCATACATTTGTATTGCTGTAAGAACTCTCGATGAGGATTAGATATTTGAGAAAAAACCTTCAACTACCTCCAAATTCATTTTACCCAAAAGCGCTGACCCTTCGCTCTCTCTCTCTCTCTCTCTCTCTCTCTCTCTCTCTCTCTCTCTCTCTCTCGACAAATCTTGATACAGATTCGGAAGCGAGTCTGTCTATAGCCTCCGATCTCTTAACGATAGTTTCAGTCATTAGGGTCTCCAGGGGGCGCCTCATATAGTAGCAGTTTAATGCCTCAAGGACACTTTAATAGGATGTGCAGGATATGGCACGGGGCCAAATCTCTCGCCTTCCTGCAGAGCAGATTCAGTAAGGATCGGTTGCATTTTAAAGGATTTATTTTTTTTAAAGGATGTGTGTTTCATTTACGTCGCATGAAATTGAACACCAGCTTTTTAGCAGAGGAATTTATAAGCAAGCCAAATACGAAATTTATATGCATTTAAAAACCAATAAACTCAGATTGGCAAAGGAATTTATAAGCAAATCCAATCCAAAATCTATATGCATTTGAAAAACAATCAACTCAGATTAGCAGAGGAATTTATAAGCAAGTCAAATACGAAATTTATATGCTTTTGAAAACCAATAAACTCAGACTGGGAAAGGAATGTATAAGTAAGTCCAATCCAAAATTTATTTGCATTTGAAAAACAATCAACTCAGATTAGCAGAGGAATTTATAAGCAAGTCAAATCCGAAATCTATATGCATCTGAAAAACAATACTCAGATTAGCTGACGAATTTATAAGTAAGACAAATATAAAATCTATATGCATTTGAAAAACAATAAACTCAGAGGAATTTATAAGCGAGTCAAATCCAAAATTTATATGCATTTGAAAAACAATCAACTAAGATTAACAGAGTATTTAGCTTTTACATTTTTGTTCTAACAAATAAATCATGCCTTTTTAGGCTTTCCTATTCCCTTCCCCCCCTCCAAACAATAACAAAGTAGTTTGTAGGCTTACTCCCCAAGCGAACGCAAATAATATTACGTATGGAACTTCATCCAGATTTGCTGCGCAATAGTTATCAAGAAGATGATGACATACAGGTTAATGAGAGACAGGTAATTCTGCATGAATGGAAGCAAGCAACCTTTCCTCGAGGGAAACGCCCCCTTCTTTAACATAACCCTCGAGTCTTCATTAATTAGCGCCTAATGAAAATGTCTGGCCGTTCAATCGCTCCCAAATTACCCGGAGTCAGGTTCACTAAACACCCGTAGAAGAAAAAAAACGGATGGAAAATTAAAATAAAACTGAAAATGAGTTTTTTTTTTCTCTCTCTCCAAGGTTCAAGATTCGCGTCGGACCCAAGTTTTAATGTCAAACTCAAAGTTGGAGGAGGAGAACCCATCTGGTTTCCTCCATTTTTTCAACAGCTTTGCAGGATTTGATTTTAAGTTTTATCTCTAAATTTGCTTCCTTAACTTTAACGTCTGTGATATTGTACATAAATGCGGTGGTATTACCCTCACTATTCATATTTACATACTTGAATTTCTAACCAGGCTTCCAATTAATTTTCTACACACATACATACATATATATATATATATATATATATATATATATATATATATAGTATATATGTGTGTGTGTGTGTGTGTGTGTGTGTGTGTGCAATCGCGCGCGTATATAAATATTTTCGGCAGTGGTAAATTATTCATGATTCGGCAGTCAAAATATGAATCTATCATATATATATATATATATATATATATATATATATATGATAGATTCAAAAAATATGATATCTATATATATTATATATATATATATATATTAAATATATATATATATATATATACTTCAAATAAAGACATACAGATATATACGCATATACTGTATAGATATAAAAGGTGCGAGCATGTTAGCATACATACATACATACATACATACATATATACGCATTAATACTCATTGGAATTTTTTTTACGCATGCTTTCTTTATAAAAATGACTCCACGCTAAAACTTTAAAACTGGTTTTTTCTCTAGTTAATGCAAGAGGCAACAGCTTGCAAGCACTTTTCATAAGAGTAATTGAATTACAATCTAACAGCAGGCAGCTGTGAATTTTCTTGGCATAAAAATATTAAGCCGATTTCAACCCAGTTATATAAAAAATAAAAGAACACTGCTCTCTCTCTCTCTCTTGCTAAGTTAGCCGATATGTTATGTTTCTCTTATTGCCAGAGATTAAATAAAAAAATATATATAGGAACGAAAAATTATTTATTTGGATTAATTGGCCTTCGTCAGTCGCCTCCCCATTGCCCTTATCTAAAAAAAATAAATAATATATAAATTTTTTTTTAAAAAAAAACCTACGTTTCTACGTAAAACAGGCCAAGTGATCTTGCGCTGCTTTTTATTGTCCTATGATTATGATCTACCACACGTATAACTACTAATACCACTACTACTACTAATAATAATAATACTGTTTACACACAT
>NC_061090.1:53231863-53261863 GCF_015104395.2 Macrobrachium nipponense | reverse complement strand
TCCTCTGAGGCCCAATTGCGTTTCTTTGTGAGGTAATGAAGAAAAAGGATGGCTGGACTGGAGGAGCTGCGTGGCTTATTTTATATCAAAGGGAGAGAAATTAGGATTTATGTTTCTCTCTCTCTCTCTCTCTCTCTCTCTCTCTCTCTCTCTCTCTCTCTCTTCTCTGGACAACAGCATTTACTAGCAATTTAACAGTCAAAGTACAATGTTCAAACGTATAATCGTTGAAGTCTAAGGTCTGTATATCAGATAAGGCACGAGTATAAACCAGTTACTTTTAATTAATAAATAAATCAATTAATTAATTGATTAACTAGTTGTAAATATATATATATATATATATATATATATATATATATTATATAATATATATATAATCGTTTGTTTGTGTATTTGTGCATTTGCATGAAGGCATCCATCTTCCCGTTACCTGACGCGCCCACTCGCCATGTAATACAACAGCCCGGTATTGTATGACACACAGGCCGTCACCCAAAGGGAATAAGTCTAGCGCGAATCGTAAGGCAACACAATCAATGACTGAATTCTGCAGTCAACTGAATTCGGAGTTCACAAAGTTACCGACGACGACGGCGAGGGACGAAGCGCTCGGCTCAAGAGGCGCAAACACTGATCGCCGATCAGGAAGTTGGTCGTCTCAATGGGATGACGAATTATGGAATCAGTGAATACGAATTCCAATAACAGCCTGTGGCGTGAGGTAGCTTGTGAGGTGGAATCATTTGACTGTGCACTTGTCCTCATCCGGTGCGTAAACTAGGTGTTCCAAAACGTGCAAACAAGGACATGAGCCAGCTTTTCCTTCGCGTCGTTATCATTATTATAATAATAATGTTTGATTATAATTATTTACATTGACTTCATTACAGCTTTCGTTGTTATTATCATTTTACATTTACAAGCACATCAAAATTTTTTTTATGGTAGATGCCATCCAAGTAGCGTCGTATTCCTTACCTCTCTCTCTCTCTCTCTCTCTCTCTCTCTCTCTCTCTCTGTCTACGAAAGCATCGAAGTTCATTCCAGAACATGAAAGATAACACAAGTGGGTTCTCTGTCACATGGCCTGCTTTATCGTGGTCTCCGTAATGAGGAAATCAATAACTGCTTCCTTTCAATTCTCATTTCAAAGCCCAACAACAACAAAACAACAACAACAACAACAACAACAACAACGACGACGACGACGACAACCTGCATCTAATTAGCCAATATGAACGGAAACATTTGAAATTAGATGTACATTTTTTTTGTAAACTGAAATTAGCAAAGAAAAAAAAAGACGAACACTTCAAGAAGAATGAATGAGTTTTGTTGTCTCATACAATTTCTATTAAGAGTCAAATAATTTCTATTAAGAGTCATATAATTTCTTTTAACACTCATATAATTTCTATTAACAGTCATACAATTTCTATTAAGTCCTAGAATTTCTATTAACAGTCATACAATTTCTATTAAGTCCTAGAAATTCTATTAACAGTCATACAATTTCTATTAAGTCCTAGAATTTCTATTAACAGTCATACAATTTATATTAACGCTCATATAATTTCTATTAACGATAAAATTTCTATTAACACTCATACAATTTCTATTAACACTCATATAATTTCTATTAACAGTCATACAATTTCTATTAAGTCCTACAATTTCTATTAACAGTCACACCATTTCTATAAACAGTCATAAAATTTCTATTAACAGTCATACAATTTATAGTGTCATACAATTTCTATTAGCAGTCAAACAATTTCTGTTAACAGTCATACAATTTCTATTAACAGTCATACAATTTCTATTACCATTCATACAATTCCTATTAACAGTCATACAATTTCCATTCTTACTCACATAATGCCGACTTTCCCTCATATAACTCATACGAGGACAGCTGTCATTAACGTTTTGTCCTGTAACGAAGAACACAGAACATGCAAAGAGAGAGAGAGAGAGAGAGAGAGAGAGAGAGAGAGAGAGAGAGGAGAGAGAGAGAGAGAGCTGAGCCTCAGGTCAAGCAAGTGAAGCATTTATATATTTTTACTCACCTCAAAACCACAAGAAGCCTCAGTTCCCAAATCCTCTTACTGGCCTCTGGTTGCCTACAGCACCATTACCTGCTCCTGGTGGTAGTGGGGCCCCTGCTGCAAGGAACGATGAGAGAGAGAGAGAGAGAGAGAGAGAGAGAGAGAGAGAGAGAGAGTACACAATATCACGTGAAATATATGGTATGCTAAGAGAGAGAGAGAGACTGACAGATAGATAGATAGATGAGAGAGAGAGAGAAGGTTAGAATTACTGTCTGGTAAGAGACAGAAGAGAAACGCACAGACACGAGAGAGAGAGAGAGAGAGAGAGAGAGAGAGAGAGAGAGAGAGAGAGCAATTAAGCTCAACTTTCCGGTCCTTAGCGACTCTTCACAGTAATTGCCAGGTGAAGCACAATGTTTTTTTATGCTCTTCCTTTTTTTTCTCCCTCTCTGTAGATTCCTTTCTCCACCCCCCCCCCCCTCTCTCTCTCTCTCTCTCTCTCTCTCTCTCTCTCTCTCAATATCAGTGTACAGAAATTACTCATACATTTTCATTTCCGTTATTGATTTCGCTTTTGTTATTAATGTGCCAACAATAGATATAGTCATTATTATTATTCGTTATCAATGGAGATAACGAGCTGACTGATTTTTATGACACATTCGTGAGCATCTCCATCGTAAATAATAACAATAACATTACCGTGAGAGTGACGCTGACAAATAACGAGCAATACGTAAAACATAACCAAGAATAAACCCCACGCTTGCATCTTGCGTGCAAAAGCAGCCATTCCTTTCTATTACGTCATTAAACAGGCGATCGCCCCTCATAACCTGGACCTCCCAATCTCTCTCTTTGTTCGAAAGCGAGGCATTTATTGGATCTCTTCTTTCAATTACACTTGTGAGATTTCCAGCCATTCTGGTCATTCTGGCGATGGCTGCGAATGGGGATTGCGGGTGGGGAGGGATGTTTGGAGATACATGCTTTTCCATAATTGCTTTTAAACTGAAATGATCATTACAATGAATCTAATTCATTCATTCAATATCTGTAATTGTTAGATACTTTTAGTTTTCTGTAAACGAAATCTACTGAGAAGGCCATTTGTCCGTCCGTCCGTACGTACGCAATTTTTTCTGTCCGCCCTCAGATCTTCAAAATCTACTGAGGCTAGGGAGCCTCAAATCGATGTTTTCTCTCCGTCCTCAGATCCTCAAAACTACCGAAGCTAGAGGGCTGCAAATTGGTGTTTTGAGTGTAGAAAGAAGTGAGTTTTACAGCCAGCTCCGTTTCTGACCTAACTCTGGAAGGTGCTCAGACTATTTGCTGTCACAGGTGCCGGGGAAAGTCTCGAGAGAGACGCGACAACTTTCAGTGGCGATAGACTGAAAACTTATCGCTGACACGAAAGCACTAATGACGGAATCCGGATACCTCTAGGAGTACCGGTAGGGAAGGGCGTTAATGATAGAGAGAGAGAGAGAGAGAGAGAGAGAGAGAGAGACAGACAGACAGACACAGACAGACTCTTATGCAACATCTAATGAGCATCTCAGAATTTGTATATACTGTATTTACTAGAGATGTATATACATACTCACAGAGAGAGACAGAGAGAGAGAGAGAGAGAGAGGATACGGATTAAAATTTTACACATCTTATATTCATCTCAGAATTTATATGAAAAGTTGTACCTACATGAGAGAGAGAGAGAGAGAGAGAGAGAGAGAGAGAGAGAGAGAGAGAGAGAGAGAGAGAGAGAGAGAAAGGAGGGGGAGGGTGGTTGCCAAGACGTAATTTAGTTCCGACCTCATAACAAACAGTCCAGAATTCATTTAAGGAGGAGTATTAGTATAAGGAAAGGCTTTTACGGAGCTTCTCAGGCCCAGAATTTGTGTGCCATGCAGAAACTTCGAGCGGAAGCTATTAGTTTACATAATTACCCAAGTTGGCCCAAGAAAAATTCGGTAACTTAGTCGGAAGGGAAGCTTCAAATGGATGTTTTCGAGAGGGAAAAATCTTCTCTGAAATCTATCTCTCTCTTTTTTTTTAATTTGCTTTCCTTTTTAACAACTACCGGATAAAAAAAAAAGAAAGCCGAAAAAAAGACAAATGAAAAGCGAGACGAAAAGGCATTCGAGGAAGGTATGAATGAACTTCGGATCTGTAATTTTTTTTTATTTGCTTTCCTTTTTAACAACAACTGCCGGATAAAAAAAAAAGAAGAAGAGTACAAAAAGACAACCGAAAAACGAGACGATCAAAATAATCATCAGCAGCAAATAATTCTTGTTTAAAAAAATCATGATCATTAGGGAGAGAATACCTGTCTTTGACCACCAAAGGGTTAATATAGCTACTAAAGGAATTTCAACTAATTTCAACTGGGGGCGGCGGGTGCCAGTAGGGGGACCCAAGCAACTGACTGGCCCCCCTAGATCGAGCCAATGTGCCCTTCTTTATTTCAAACTACTTTTTTGAATGGATTTTTACATCAGTGGATCTGTCAGTCAGTCGTCAATCATCTGATATAACTGCGGTCAGCTAAATTGTTCTAATCAAGCAACCGGTATAATTAAACGAAATGTTATAATTAGTTGAAATTTTTTACCAGTTTTCGGCAAAATGTTACTCTACACACACACACACACACACATAGAGAGAGAGAGAGAGAGAGAGAGAGAGAGAGAGAGAGAGAGAGAAGAACACGGAGTAAAATTTTACACATTTCATATTCATCTCAGAATCTATATGAAAAGTTGTATTGACATGAGAGAGAGAGAGAGAGAGAGAGAGAGAGAGAGAGAGAGAGAGAGAAGAACACGGAGTAAAATTTTACACATCTCATATTCATCTCAAAATCTATATGAAAAGTTGTATTGACATGATAGAGAGAGAGAGAGAGAGAGAGAGAGAGAGATACCACTAGTAAAAATCTGATACATCATCATCTCAGATTTCAAGAGTTGTCTTAGAGAGAGAGAGAGAGAGAGAGAGAGAGAGAGAGAGAGAGAGAGAGAGAGAGAGACCACTAGTCAAAATCTAATATATTATCATCTCAGATTTCAAAAGCTGTCTTTGAGAGAGAGAGAGAGAGAGAGAGAGAGAGAGAGAGAGAGAGAGAGAAGATATACCACTAGTCAGAATTAGATACATCATCTCAAATTTCAAAAGTTGTCGTAGAGAGAGAGAGAGAGAGAGAGAGAGAGAGAGAGAGTGCTTACGGAAAGTAACAAAGCCCAAATTGCAAATCCTCCACTCGAGGAACTCCCAAAGCGCGCGAAGAAGAAGAAGAAGAAGAAGAAGAAGAAGAAGAAGATGTCTCAAAAACGCAATTAGATCCAACCTATCGGATCCTTCAAACTCCCCGAATCACTTTGCAGTCCCGTCACCAGAAGCCCGGCTTCTAACTGCACAAACGGTCGTTAAAAACGAAGAGGAGCTTACACTAGGAAAAATAACCGGCACTTCATCCGGGCCAATTAATTTCGAGGGAGCAAACGACCGTGGAATTAAAAGTTCGTTTAAATGTGCTCTGATGAACGAGGGTCATCATTGACTTGAATGGCTGACATCCAAGCTGCAGCAAATGGCGGGGATGGGTACTACTCGAATGCCAGACAATACGCTACTGCCTGCCTGGCCCTGCAGCCCTGCACTGCCTTCCCTTGGCGCTATTTATCAAATCCTGGGGCAGCCAGGCAACCGTTCGTTCAGTGTTGCCAGGTATGGCCTGAAACTGAGTTAAAATTATTGATATTATATTATTAGTGTGTCATAAAAATCCACAATTATATAGTAGAATGTATTACTATGCAAAACTGTGTTGTGGATTTTTATGAAACATTGTTCTTCATGAGACTGTGAATTTCTTAACATTATCATTTTTGTTCAGAAGATAAAGAACCCTATTCATATGAAACTAGCCCACCTAAGGGGCCACTGACTTGAAATTCAAGCTACCGAAATAACATGGTGTTCATTAGGAAGAAATAGGAAGAGGTAAAGGGAAATACAGAAAGATGAGATCGAGCTCATTAAAGAAGGAAGAAAATGAATTAATACATTCATACATGTGTAACAATGTAGTAGAATCCAAAGAGGAGAGTATTAGGGTAGCAATGCATTGCATCTTCGCTTGAACGACTGAAGTTCTAATTTGCACGACATCCTCATTAGCGAGACCGTTCCACAGTCCGACGCCGGTATGAGGAATAAAGGACCGCTGGAACCGAGAGGATCCACACAGTTCCATGAATTTTGGCAAAACAATAGACTGTAGCGGCCGCTGCAATTGCACGTGTGAGTGCTCGCGATATGCAAGATGGACATACGGGAAATATTATATGACATTCATAGTAACTATAGTAGATTCACATCAACCGTGCATTTGATGTCTAGGCCAGTCCCTTACGACGCTCTAGATTGGCTGTTGATAAGCCAATCACAGGGCTTTCCGGAAATTCTCAGTCTCTCGAGAGAGTTCACATGGGTAGGGTCTATCTTCCACCTCTCCTGAGGGATACGCCTTTCAAAAGTGTCCCTCGGGAGAGTTGGAACATAGATCCTGCCTATGTGAACTCTCGAGAGAGACTGGGCCTTGTGATTGGCTTATCAACAGCCAATCGGGAGCGTCGTAAGGGACTGGCCTAGACATCAAATGCACGGGTGATGTGAATCTACTATAGTCCCAACGCGTCGCTCTGTGAGGTTTTCAAACTGAAACAGAACGCTGGTGGTGAACGGCAGTGATTTTGCATAATCGTCACAGGTATGCATTTATGCAGCAGGTGCAAATGAGGGTGTATTATGGATAAGTGCCATCTCTTCCCCCCTCCCCCCAACTCCCCACCCACCCTACCCACTGACGTACAGAAATATTTGAAAATTAACATGTGAATATGAAAGCGGCCATTTGGACCAAAATTAACATTAATGTAAATGTGGATGAGTGGGTTTCAACACATACATAATACTCGAGTTATTACGAACATACGCACATAACAATGCTGAAATATTACATAGCGTTTCGTTCTTCTATGAATCACTTTGTTGGTCTCTTTGTTAGGCTTTCTATAAATCCTTCCTTTATCAGGTACATTGAAAGCTCCAATGACAAAAAGGCGAGGAAAAGGTAGCCATTTAAATAAATCCTACAGTTTAATACCAATTTGTTTGAGGGATTTCCGTTTGGGATCGTGGGTTATACTCAACTCTCTCTCTCTCTCTCTCTCTCTCTCTCTCTCTCTCTCTCTCTCTCTCTCTCTATAATAATATATATATATATATATATATATATATATATATAATATATATATATTATATATATATATAAATATATAACACGAAAAATCTTGTACCCATTACAGCAGAAACCTCTTGCGGCAATCACAACAGAACTACAGCAACTAATGTTAATAGTTTCCCCGCCATGGGGTCGTCCACCCCATCGGTCCCCAACCACCCCCGGCCCCACAAGCCAACACCCCCCCAACCACCGAGATGCTAAAATATAAGTTTGGTCCATTCCATTCACTTAAAGACGCCTACCGGGAGCACGTTTATGACGGCGGAAGCTTTTTCGGCAATCCAAAAGTTTCCTATAAAACGGTTTTTACCGCCCCCAAGTTGATCCCACTTTGAATAAATGATTTGCTTTCAGGCCTCGGGGGAGATCCATCCCGGGCTATTGGGCCCCACTGACCACCGGGTTAAGGTGAATCTGGTCAGAAAATCAGGAATGAAAACCCGGTTCTGGAAATCTGTTTTTAGCTTCTGCGAAGGGGTGATGAGTGTTACGGCTGCCATTATCATTAAGGGCATTCCTAATGCCAGAACACAGACGATATGGCAGCAATTCTCGTCCATAACACCCGGTATCTAAGCCGATGGCCTTTTGCGAATGAAAGAGTCCAAATTTCAGAAAACCTCGCAGCTTAAAATCGTGACCTTTATGATAAAACCAGTCTTGCTGAACGTTTTATCACGTAGTGACAAATGTTAAAAGTAATATGTTGCGTCTTCTCGAGCTGCTTCCACGCTCTCATGATGTGGACACTATAGTAGATTCACATCAGCCGTGCATTTGATGTCTAGGCCAGTCCCTTGCGATGCTCCTGATTGGCTGTTGATAAGCCAATCTCAGGGCTGGAAACTCTCAATCTCTCTCGAGAGTTCATATAGGCAGGATATATATTCCACCTCCCCTAAGGGATGCTTTTGAAAGACGTATATCTCAGGAGAGGTGGAACATACATCCTGCCTATGTGAACTCTTGAGAGAGACAGAGTTTCCAGCCCCGTGATTGGTTTATCAGCAGCCAATCAGGAGCGTCGTAAGGGACTGGCCAGACATCAGATGCACCGGTGATGTGAATCTACTATAGTTCACTCACCTTCAGTATTATCACATCTCTGTTGCTGCTTTCAAAATCACTTGAAATCGCTTGGCTGCTTCGTTCATATTAAGACGGATTTATGCCATCTTGGGTCCCTGCCCTACAGTTCCTAAGGGATACGGAGCCTAATGTGGACCCCGAGACTCTCATCATCCAACAGACGCGATTTATAACTCATTTTCCTAGCAGATTTAACCAGCAAGAGAAACGATTTGTTAAAATAAATGAGGCGTTAGCCTTGGGAACCTCTAACGTAACAGAAGCAGGTTCAGTGAGAAATAATAATCTATTTCTAATAGAATATTTGGATGTTTGCGAAGGAGGGACGTCCATAACTCCCGTAAGTCCTCCTAAGTCTTCTAATGAACAGATTAAATGTGGCAGGAGTTTTAAACCTCCCGAATCTGATGTTTCTTACTTTTGTGATGACTTTTCTCTGCCCTTTTCGTAAGATCCAACGGACAAGAATTAAGGGGTACACAGCGAAACAGAGAGAGAGAGAGAGAGAGAGAGAGAGAGAGAGAGAGAGAGAAAGAGAGAGAGCGTTCAGAACGATTCGGAGATAACGGCAGACGATTCTTCCTTCAGCCAGCGAAACGTTCTACTACATACTACGTACAACCCTCAGCGGAGATTGAATTTCCGGGTTGTGGCTCTTCTCCTCCTGCAGCAATGCAAGAGAGCCGCCACCCGAGGGGATTTAAGAACCATTTCTTTGAGATCTTCGCTGGGCGCTTTATTGCCCAAGTGGAAAAACACGAAACAAAGAGCCAACACCCAATCAAGGGAAATCCATTTAATCTTTCGGGAGCGTTCATCGCCAACCATCCTTCTTCCGGACAGGGCGGCCCCCGGGCCGTGTGCCGGATGCCACGGGTTGTTTGGGAAAGCGACACCAGACACAAGAAGAAGAATCATCTCTCTATCTCTCTCTCTTTCTTTCTATTTATTTGGCTGCTGTCTAGGTGCGTTTCTGAATAATTCTTTTATAATTTCACGGAACATTTTGTATGGGTATCTCTTCTCTCTCTCTCTCTCTCTCTCTCTCTCTCTCTCTCTCTCTCTCTCCTATTTATTTGGCTGCTGTCTAGGTGCATATGATTTTGAATAATTTCTTTTTATAATTTCACGGAACATTTTATAGGAGTTATCTCTCTCTCTCTCTCTCTCTCTCTCTCTCTCTCTCTCTCTCTCTCTCTCTCTCTCTGTGTGTGTGTGCGGATCATCAAGTATGCTGAAATATATCAGCCTGTGAATAATTCGCAAAAGCAATACAAGTGGGTGAGTGCAACCCAAAAACACATCTATAATTATATGATATAGTATATATGTGTGTGTGTGTTTACGCAACCTCACTTGCTATAATATGTACAAGAAAAAAATACCGTAAACTCTTTTTACATCATTCTGCCACGAGAATAAACGTAAGCATGTAAACAAAGACATCGCATTTACATAATGTACACACAACAGGAGTGACAGGCACAAATGATGCACTTCAACCAAAGACTATTTGTTTTCGCAGAGAGAGAGAGAGAGAGGGAGAGAGAGAAGAGGAGACAGGAGGGAGAGAGAGCGAGAGAGAGAGAGTAGGAAGAAGAAGAGAGAGAAGGAGAGAGAATCAAAATGTAAACAATAGGTTCTATCCTTAAATAAAGAGAGAGAGAGAGGTAGAGAAGGAGAGAGGATCAAAATGTTTAAAAAATATTGTCTTCTATCTATAAACAGAGAGAGAGAGAGAGAGAGAGAGAGAGAGAGAGAGAGAGAGAGAGAATACTGTTTTTATCTATAAACAACAGACTAGCATCTTCCACATTATATTTTGAGAGATAGAGAGAGGAGTGAGAGAGAGAGAGAATCAAAATGTAAACAATATTGTTTTCTATCTATAAACAGAGAGAGAGAGAGAGAGAGAGAGAGAGAGAGAGAGAGAGAGAATCAGAATGTAAAAAATATGGCTTTCTATATATAAACACAGTCTCTCTCTCTCACACAGACACACACACACACACAGAGAGAGAGAGAGAGAGAGAGAGAGAGAGAGAGAGAGAGAAAGAATATTATTTTTATCTATAAACAACAGAGACTATTTAATTTGACATTTTCTTTCTGATAAATAAATCATGAATATCTTATTCCAAAGTGCATCTTCACATCAACGCGAAGCACTTTTTTCAGACACTTTTAGGCATTTTCATAAACCTTTCCTACCCCCAACAACAAGAACAAGAACAAAGTAGTATTTTCTAGGCTTACTCCCCGAGTAAGCGATAAAATAGAGTAACCAACGAAGCTACACGAACAGTGGAAAGAATAGAGGGAAGAGAGTAAGAGACAACTAAATGAAACCACTAGGGCTATGGAAGGACTCTTATTCAGAGCCTTATTAAGGATTTCCCGATAATGCTCCGCCATTTCCAGCGATGTTCTCTTCCGGAGATAACTGCCTAATGAGGGCAATGGCCCATGAAACGATAAAAGGAAATTTTGGTGTGAGAGAGAGAGAGAGAGAGAGAGAGAGGTTCTGCCTATAAAAGTACCAGAACTGCATCTCTCTCTCTCTCTCTCTCTCTCTCTCTCTCTCTCTCTCTCTCTCGCAATCATTTACCGTGTTGAAGAAGCCATATCTAATTAAACTGGATTTTGATTCAAGTCTCATAGTATTAGATCCTGCTGAATAATAATAATAATAATAATAATAATAATAATAATAATAATAATAATAATAATAATAATAATAATAATAATGGGATAAAGCTACCAGATGGGAACAACATCAAACACATAGATGAGATGGGATACAAATACCTGGGAATAATGGAAGGAGGGAATATAAAACATCAAGAGATGAAGGACACGATCAGGAAAGAATATATGCAGAGACTCAAGGCGATACTCAAGTCAAAACTCAGAGCCGGAAATATGATAAAAGCCATAAACACATGGGCAGTGCCAGTAATCAGATACAGCGCAGGAAGAGTGGAATGGACGAAGGCAGAACTTCGCAGCATAGACCAGAAAACCAGGAAACATATGGCAATACACAAAGCACTACACCCAAGAGCAAATACGAAAGGCGGGAGGGAGGGGACTACTAAGCATAGAGGACTGCGTCAGCATCGAAAACAGAGCACTGGGGCAATATATGAAGACCAGCGAAGACGAGTGGCTCAAGAGTGCACGGAAAGAAGGACTGATAAAAGTAGACGAAGACCCAGAAATATACAGAGACAGGAGAAAGACAAGCAGAACAGAGGAATGGCATAACAAACCAATGCACGGACAATACATGAGACAGACAAAAGAACTAGCCAGCGATGACACGTGGCAATGGCTACTGAGGGGAGAGCTCAAGAAGGAAACTGAAGGAATGATAACAGCGGCACAAGATCAGGCCCTAAGAACCAGATATGTCCAAAGAACGATAGATGGAAACAACATCTCTCCCATATGTAGGAAGTGCAATATGAAAAATGAAACCATAAACCACATAGCAAGCGAATGTCCGGCACTTGCACAGAACCAGTACAAAAAGAGGCATGATTAAGTATCAAAAGCCCTCCACTGGAGCCTGTGCAAGAAACACTAGCTACCTTGCAGTAATAAGTGGTACGAACACCAACCTAAACGAGTGATAGAAAACGATCAGGCAAAGATCCTCTGGGACTATGGTATCAGAACGGATAGGGTGATACGTGCAAATAGACCAGACGTGACGTTGATTGACAAAATCAAGAAGAAAGTATCACTCATTGATGGGGCAATACCATGGGACACCAGAGTTGAAGAGAAAGAAAGGAAAAAATGGATAAGTATCAAGACCTGAAATAGAAATAAGAAGGATATGGGATATGCCAGTGGAAATTGTACCCATAATCATAGGAACACTAGGCACGATCCCAAGATCACTGAAAAGGAATCTAGAAAAACTAGAGGCTGAAGTAGCTCCAGGACTCATGCAGAAGAGTGTGATCCTAGAAACGGCGCACATAGTAAGAAGAGTGATGGACTCCTAAGGAGGCAGGATGCAACCCGGAAACCCACACTATAAATACCACCCAGTCGATTTAGAGGACTGTGATAGAGCAAAAAAATAATAATAATAACAATAATAATAAGAAAGATAATAATAATAATAATAATAATAATAATAATAATTAATAATAATAATAATAATAATAATAATAATAATAAGAAGAAGAAGAAGAAGAAGAAGAAGAAGAAGAAGAAGAAGACGAAGAAGAAGAAGAATGAGACAAATTATAATAATAATGAAATCAACCAATCAATAATAATATTTCTGGTAGAGATTCAATATATATATCCTCTGAAAGTTTCATAAACAACATGTAAACAAGTCGGCGTTTTTTTTACTAAAAATTCGCGCTTGCCAGAACTAAAGGCATAACGTATATAAGATCCACAGGAAAACTGATACACGTGAAAAAGGAAAATCTGAGAGAGAAAAAATAGCATATATGTTAAAACCGTGAAAGGTTCGGCTGGTGGATACATCCAACTCAAATACGAAAAGGCAAAACGCTGAATTTCTGGAGAGCTGGAACTGGATTTTAGAGAACAATGATAAAACCTTATTTTGATGAACATTAATGATCGTTAATGCAGTAGGGATGTACAAATGTCATTGTGAATTATTCGATAATATAAGGTTTTGTGCCATTTAGGTTAATTGAGAAAGGCAAAAGTGCATGTATGCATGAATGTATGTACGTATGTGTATGTATGTGTGTGTGTGTAATTGTTTATACATATCTCTCTCTCTCTCTCTCTCTCTCTCTCAATCTCATCTCATAGAAAGATAAAAATAATATAAATATATTATATATATAAAAATTAAATAATATAATATATAAAAAAAAAAAATATGTAAAAAACAAAAATATATATATAATAATTATAATAATAAATTAAAATATATTATAAATATAAAATAAATAATATAATAATCACGTTGGGTGTGATGTGTGTGTGTGTGTACGTGAAGAATGAGAGAAAGAGAGAGAGAAGAGAAGAAGAAGACTATGTATAAACACTTACACACACACAACCAAAAACCAAACATAACCGCCCACCATGTTAACGCAAACATTATATTACAAACACATATACATAACACACATACATACATTCATACATACATGCTATAATACATATATAATATATATATATATATATATATATATAATATATATATAGAGAGAGAGAGAGAGAGATTGTGAGAGAGAGATAGAGAGAGAGAGAGAGAGAGAGAGAGAGGAGAGAGAGGAAAATTCCACACACTTCAAGGAATTCGAAATAAATAACTTCCAGACAGAAAACAACCGGCAATCAAGTCTACCCTTTACTACCCTTGAACGGTCGAGAGAAGAAAAAAAAAACCATCTTGAATTATTACGGCCAGAGATTCATAGCCAGTGGCCACAGTATTAATGGTCGGTAGAATCTCTATAGATGGGGCTACACAAAAACAAACAGATAAATAAAAGTAATGAGGTCTCATCCAATAGCTTATATGTAAGTATTAATAAAACATTTGGGAACATCATAAAAACCTTAGTGGCCACGAATTACTTCTGTTATTTATAAATAAATTCTTCTATGATATCCTTATTAGTTCTAGTTTAATATCAATGAAACGAAAATGATCAAAATTCTTTGCAAATGATTTAAAAATCAAATTCACTGGAAAGCTACTGCGTCGATTAGAAATTCATCTTCAAATTACAAACCAAGAAGAAGGGCTAATGTTGGTCATTTTACAAAATAATGCTTCAGTCACTATAGGCTGCGTCTAACAAGCTCATTTTAGGTAATCTTTCAGTGCCAAAATTAGGCCTACTTGGCCATAATTCCTCTCCAATACTGGTACAAGATTTTGTTTGCTATATTTTCTAAGGCAGCGCTATTGTAGATGGCTACGTAAGACTACATTTTCGTCCAACAGAAAATAAATAAAGTGGCTACTTACAGTGCAAAGTTTGAGTTCATAAGATGCTTAGGTGACGGGTCTACAAAACTTTTGATCAGCTTCCAAATCTCCGAGAAAATGTGGGCCTACAGGGCTACAGAAATCTGCTTTCGAGACTTACTTAAAAACTTTATAACTTAAATTGCGTATAGTTTATGATTCTCGTCAAAAGAACATTATGTTTACGACCTATCACTAGCTGACCCTGGTACTGAATCCTATCAAACGCTAGGTGACCTTAGTAACGGATTCGTAGCAATCACTAGGTGACCCTGATACTGAAGTGACCCTGGTATTGAATCCTAGCAATCACTAAGTGACCCTGGTACTGAATCCTAACAATCACTAGGTGACACAGGTGTTGAATCCTAGCCAATATGATCGTGAAACTGTGCCATGTATTCAGAGACTGACCAGATGTTACGCCAGTTTACTTCACAATGTTCGCAAAATGAAGGAAATATGACAAGATATTTGATGTCCTCAGCCAAGCACGAGACTCGTTGTTTTGATAAGCCATAGAGAGGAGCACCAACTTCACTAAAAAGTAAATAAATGATCAAAATGAATAAGAAAAATGAGGAAACAGAATGTGGGTAAGTAGGAGGACAATTCACGATCATTTCAATACTGTAAGGACAAAGGATTAGCCTAAATGTCAATAACGGCCCCTTTGAACACACACACACACACTCAGACACACATTCACTCCATCCCTCTCAGTTCCAAAGGCTTTCATCCCAGGCCATACAGAGCCATCAACAAACAACGCCTACATATCTCACAGCACGCAAGGTGAGGTTATACCATCCCAATTACGTTAATGACCTAATGATGACGGGTTTATGGAAGCGGACGGACTATTGATCACAGAGAAACGCATCTCGGCCAGAAGTGCCATTAGACCATACATTGAACGGCTGCTTACATGGGCTATTGGAATGGAGGCTGAGCGGGGTAGAGTGGGGGTACGGGGTGGTGGAGGAGGAGCGTTAAATGATGGAAGAACCCAAGGGGGGGAAGATAAGGAAATCCTCATAGTGCCTGGGACGAGTGGCTCTCTTAGTGCCAAAGAAGGGTCAAATAAGCGTTGCTGTAGCCCGAAGTCAATCAGTTGATAGCTCACATGGCTTGGAAATGAAAAGGTAGATGGAAGGGATGGCATCTTCGAATACCTCTCACGCGTTTCTTGGCGTTGGGGGCCGTTTCCCCCTACCTATTAGTTAAAAGTCGGGAGTTCCTCTCCCATGCATTATTTAAACTCCGGTGCTCTCTCTCTCTCTCTCTCTCTCTCTCTCTCTCTCTCTCTCTCTCTCTCTCTTTTTTAAAAAGGGTTAAAACTTTCGTTCATTCTCTGTGGACTTCAGCACTAGTTTAGTTTAGAGATCAAGTCCACAGGAGGATAGACGAAAGCTTTAAGCTCTGTAAATATTTCTACGAATATAATTCGTCTTGCTAAACAAGAATATTATTGTGGACCTTTTCTATTGATATATAGTTTATAATTATTAATAAAATATTCTATATATATATAATATCTATATATATTATTTATATATATAATAATACTATATATATATATATATATATATTATAATATATAAATATATATATATATGCATCTAATAAAAGGAGCCCATAAAAACACCAAAATATAGAGAGAAAAGTACTATATTTCAGAGACTGCTGTCTCTCTCTTCAGGTATAGAGAGAGACAGCAGTCTCTGAAATATAGCCTAGCTTTTCTCTCTATATTTTTGGTGTTTTATGGGCTCCTTTTATTAGATGGAATTCTGTTGTAACAGAACATTTTAACCAGTCATATATATGCATGTGTATAAAACATTTCGCATCACAAATGCAGCCAAACGAGCAGCATAAATAATTTGCTATATGTAGAGAACCTTTACCTTTGACTGACAGCCTAATCCAGGCTGACGAAATGCTCTGAAATGCTCTGCATGACTAACGTACGCCGTATTTAAATGTTAATAGCTGAGAAACAGAATAAATAAAGAGTCAGTTCTGACGTCGATGCAGAAACTAAAAGCAAGTCCACTCAATTTTGAATGGAGGAACAAGCAAGGTATACTCGCTCGGGTTTTGAATGTTTATTATTATTATTATTATTATTATTATTATTATTATTATTATTATTATTATTATTATTAGGTCACTTCCTCAAAGTTAAGAAACTGCCACTCACGAGTGAAGCGAATGATGCTAAGATTATTATTATTATTATTATTATTATTATTATTATTATTAATTATTATTATTATTATTATTACTTACTACTACTACTATTTAGGAAGCAAACCCTCTCTCAAGCATACTTTCTTAAAAGTAATGGCTACTTCAGCAGCGTTACACTTGTAGGGATTCTTCTCTATTTTCCGAATAACGGCTATTCGGAAAATAGGGAAGAATCTCTACAAGTGTAACGCTGCTGAAGTATTATTATTATTATTATTATTATTATTATTATTATTATTATTATTATTATTATTATTATTTATTATTATTATTATTCTATTTTGGGAGCATTATTTTTAACTATGAGGCCTATTTCTGCTAAAGTTAATGGTATTGTTTCCGATGCTATCTTTTTATCAATCCTTGGAATCAGTCTGTATAATTCGTCTTTTTCTACTCGGGCAAGCTACCCAGGAATAATAATAATAATATAATAATAATAATAATAATATAATAATAATAATAATAATAATAATAATAATAATAATAATAATAATAAGGGAAGGATCTTTACCATAATTTCCTCAGTCCACTCAGCTGTAAATGAGTACCTATCCCTATTTAACCCTATGGGTTAAATAGCAAAACTCAGCAATGATGTTAAGAAACGAAGGAATAAATGACAACGACGTAAATGGAACCTCTGTCAACAGAGGAGCTTCGTCCGGCTGCCAGGTATTCAACCCAATTGAAGGGGAAGACGGTCAGGTACTTGGAGGTCGTCATCCAGCAACTGACCACCACAACGACAGTAACCAACAGCCTGAGATTGGAGCTACAGAAGAAAACCAGAGGAAGAAATGGAAAAGGAAACTAGAAAAACTAGAGGCTGAAGAAGTTCCAGGACTCATGCAGAAGAGTGTGATCCGAGAAACGGCGCACATAGTAAGAAAAGTGATGGACTCCTAAGGAGGCAGGATGCAACCCGGAACCCCACACTATAAATACCACCCAGTCGAATTGGAGGACTGTGATAGAGCAAAAAAAATAATAATAATAATATTTATTATTATTATTATTATTATTATTGTTATTATTATTATTATTATTATTAATGTTAACACTGTATCCGGTGTGACGTTGTTTGGTCCAGTTGATGATAATAATAATAATAATAATAATAATAATTATAATAATAATAATAATAATACGAAAACCGTGGAGAAGAGTGCAAATAAACAAGGAAGCACAATAACATATTCGCGAACAGGCCTGAATTGCCTGCGGAAAGGAGACCGAAGTGTATATTATGATGCATTCCGGAATATGGAAATGCGGATATAAGCCGTTGGGATGATGATAGAAGCACTCAGGGGAGGGAGTAATAAAGAGGGGGATAAAGAGCTGAAAACAAGGAGAGAAGAGGAGGAAGAGGAATATTTATTATGAAGGAGGAGATGCGCTTCAAGGTGCTCTTGTCCTATGCAGTTTCTCTCCCTCTTCTTCTCATCTCTCCTCCTCTCAATCTCATCGCTCTTCCTCCTCCTCTCTCTCGTCTCTCTCTCTCTCTCTCTCTCTCTCTCTCTATATTTCTCTGATACTCTCTATTTACTTGTTAATCCATCGTTTCACCTATCTGTCCGCTCGTCTGTCTGTGCTTTTCTCTCTCTCTCTCTCTCTCTCTCTCTCTCTCTCTGTTTTTGTGCAACAACCATCCCTTCTCTCTCTATTTACCAGTCTATCTATCTTTCTACCTATCTGTCTTTTTGTCTGTCTCCTGTCTCTCTCTCTCTCTCTCTCTCTCTCTCTCTAAGACTATCTATCTCTTTACCTACCCATCTCATTCCTCTTCGTGCAACGGCATACTCTCGTGCGTAGATCCATTTTCTGTAGGCTACAAATTTCTGTGTTGCTCTTCTCGCAGTCTCAAAAAAGAAAGGGGGGGGGGGGGGGGGGGGGGGGGGGGGGGGGGGGGGGGGGGGGGGGGGGGGGGGGGGGGGGGGGGGAAGGGGCGCTCTCTCCTCCATTTTCCCCTTCGATTTTCATCACGGTTAACCCAGTAGTGTGGTGGCCGGAGCGGCAGCACCTCTCTCTCTCTCTCTCTTCACTGGTACACCTTAAAAACAGTTTTACGGCGGCATAAAACGTGACGTCACCAACCCCCTTCCATAGTCCTAACACCACCACCCCCGCCTCACAAGCGCCCCCCCCCCCTTTTTTTTTAAACATATGCACCACATACCAAGCCGAAGACAGCTTCCGCTGGTTTTATTGTGCGTATTTATCTTTTCGCATGAAGGCTCTGCGCAATCCTGGAATTTATATGTCTTGCGCACACACACACACGAGGAGGCCGCTGCGCAATCACGCAATCCTCGGCGGACGGGAGCGAGAGAGAAAGAGAGAGAGAAATTGGCGCTGTAAATTACTAGGGTCTCTTGGGTGTGAACACACATTGCAAGCCACGATGTACGTAAAGCGATGTATCATCAACCATCTCGCGGTAACTGTTAAAAGTGATGACGAGAAATGACTCGCTATTATACGCTTTACTGCACCAGAGAGATTTATTCAATCGCATTTCGGTTTTTCGCTTCAGGATGTGAAAACTATCAAGGAAACTTAAACAGCTGGAAATGAAGAAGGGAACTGTAATCTTTAACATCACGGAATTTTACATTATTTGACAATGATTTCATTTCATTCATTGACAATCGAAATCATCAAGGAAATTTTGTCTCGGTAGAAATAATCAATAAATATGACATTAAGATTATACACTTTTCATCTATACATCGCAGTGAATAAAATGCATATTATATACAATCTGGAGACATTATTTTACATATATAACTTGAAATACAGTGCTCCTCTAACCAACTAAGAAAGACGCACCCAATACCCCACTTCCTCTTGAAATACCCTGCTCCTCCAACCAACCCAGAATGCCACTCCCCCACCCACAACCCTCCAGTTATATGGATAAGAGCTAACGTTTTATTTTTAAACTATTTACCCGTTCATTGAAAGTTTATACTTCGCAATAAATATGAGTTTTTTTTTCTTTTTATGAATAGCAAGAATGTGTGAACATATTTCCGTACAACAAGGTCACTGAATAACATTAGGCTTGTGTTTGATATTAAAGCGCAGACATTACTTGATGCTTGTTTGGTTATTTTTGTTCTCTCTCTCTCTCTCTCTCTCTCTCTCTCCACAACTTCCCGGAACGCTGATATCTTTATTTATACTTTTTTCTTAATTTTTTTTTTTTACATTTTTAATCACAACTTGTCAATGATAGTGAAGATGTAACAGTATGTTTTCGTTAAATATTTTCTCAAGGACGATTGGAAATAGTTCCCCAAAAATGCCAACAGCAAATTGATTTTACTTTTCTTGTTAACACTAACGTGTTTTCTACTTTAATATTCTAGCCCCTCTGACTGGGAGAGACATCACTGTTATTTCCAGTTTCCAGAGAAGTTTACTACTCGAACCATTAAGCAATTAATGGTTTCTACTCAAATTTAAAACTTCCAGCCATTTTGGATTCCAGTTAAGTTTAAAGCTTCTAGTTCCATTTAATTTTAAAAATTCCAGCAATTTTGGTTTCCAGTTAAGTTTAAAACTTCCAGCAATTCTGATTTCCAGTTAAGTTTAAAACTTCCAGCAATTCTGGCTTCCAGTTAAGTTTAAAACTTCCAGCAATTTTAGGTCACAGTTAAGTTTAAAACTTCCAGCAATTCTGGTTTCCAGTTAAGTTTAAAACTTCCAGCAATTTTGATTTTCACTTAAGTTTTAAAAACTTCCAGCAATTTTGGTTTCCAGTTAAGTTTAAAACTTCCTGCAATGATGATCATTTGAAAACTGACAATGGGGTTTCAAGAGGGCCGAGTAGCATTCTGATTTTAGCACTGGTTTTTAGATATCCAGTTTCTATGTAGGGCTTTCTATTTCGATACGTGTTTCGTGGAAAATAGTTGAAGGTGATTGCAAGTTTCCAAGTAATTCTCCCCCTTTCACAGCAAACTTAGCATGTGTTTTCCATACTTCAACTTCCCTATTTTTAACACTGTTCATTGCCGTTTTATCGTTAATATTTATTTATAGATATTAAATAATGCCTTTTTCCATGTCTCGTATCACAGAACCTTCATTTTCCGATGGGATATATTTCCCAATGGTTTGTTTTGAACCACCTGAAGGTATTCCCAGACATCCATTAATGCCTATTAAATCACGTCTTCCCGGCTGGTAGCACTGCTGTTGTTTAAGATTAAGCTGGCCTTAAGCCAGCACGGGCTCTTGCTCGTAAAGCAGCTCGTAGGTCATACTGAATGTTGAGAATGTGAGATGTTTAGGATATGAATCTTTATAGGTGATACACTGACATCAAGTTGATTGATTCGAATTTCCTCGGGTTCTTAGAAATGACAATCAAAAAGATTTAATTTTCTGGTCTCCTTGATTTGTCATGACATTTTTATACCTTTCTCTGAAGAAGTCATGGAGTCTGAAGATAAATCTGACAATAGAATACAATTATTTTTATGGTACAGAAAATTCAAAGTAATGAGATTCGTAAACCAGCCAGCAATCAATCATTATTATCTAAGCTCTCTTTTACTTCCTCTCATCAAATTCCCGAGACTTTCCCCTTCGTTCGTTTCAACCGCCACCCCCCCCCCCTCTCACCGCCCACCCCACAAACCCACCTTCCCAAAAAGCCTTTCTGTGCCTCATTTATCACCATTCCTTCTCGTCCACTTTCCTCGCTTATTTTCTCTCTCCTTTTCTCCATGCCGGAGCGTCCGTCAAATTCCTTTTGTCCTTTGTATGTCTGCCTGCCTATCGAGCCATCCATTAACTCTCTCTCTCTCTCTCTCTCTCTCTCTCGGTGTGAATCTGAGACGCAATTTCTCATAATGATCAACGATGAGATGACGGTGTCACGGTCACATCCATCAGAGACGCCTTCATATAATATTCGATATTTTTCGACCAGGGGAAGATAACTAGGTTTAAATATCTGTGAGGAAAATAATATACTACTGCTACTATTACTACTGAAGTTAATAATAATAATAATAATAATAATAATAATAATAATGGGAACAACATTAAACACATAGACGAGACGGGATACAAATACCTGGGAATAATGGAAGGAGGGGATATAAAACACCAAGAGATGAAGGACACGATCAGGAAAGAATATATGCAGACTCAAGGCGATACTCAAGTCAAAACTCAACGCCGTAAATATGATAAAAACCATAAACATATGGGCAGTGGCAGTAATCAGATACAGTTCAGGAATAGTGGAATGGACGAAGGCAGAACTCCGCAACATAGACAAGAAAACTAGGAAAGATATGACAATACACAAAGCACTACACCCAAGAGCAAATACGGACAGACTATACATAACACGAAAGAAAGGAGGGAGAGGACTACTAAGCATAGAGGACTGCGTCAACATCGAAAACAGAGCACTGGGGCAATATATGAAGACCGGTGAAGACGAGTGGCTCAAGAGTGCATGGGAAGAAGGACTAATAAAAGTAGACGAAGACCCAGAAATCTACAGAGACAGGAGAAAGACAAGCAGAACAGAGGAATGGCATAACAAACCAATGCACGGACAATACATGAGACAGACTAAAGAACTAGCCAGCAATGACACGTGGCAATGGATACTGAGGGGAGAGCTCAAGAAGGAAACTGAAGGAATGATAACAGCGGCACAAGATCAGGCCCTAAGAACCAGATATGTCCAAAGAACGATAGATGGAAATAACATCTCTCCCATATGTAGGAAGTGCAATACGAAAAATGAAACCATAAACCAAATAGGAAGGGAATGTCCGGCACTTGCACAGAACCAGTACAAAAAGAGACATGATTCAGTAGCAAAAGCCCTCCACTGGAGACTGTGCAAGAAACACCAGCTACCTTGCAGTAATAAAGTGGTTACCGAGCACCAACCTGAAGGAGTGATAGAAAACGATCAGACAAAGATCCTCTGGGACTATGGTATCAGAACGGATAGGGTGATACGTGCAAATAGACCAGACGTGACTTTGATTGACAAAATCAAGAAGAAGGTATTCACACATTGATGTCGCAATACCATGGGACACCAGAGTTGAAGAGAAAGAAAGGGAAAAAATGGATAAGTATCAAGACCTGAAAATAGAAATAAGAAGGATATGGGATATGCCAGTGGAAATCGTACCCATAATCATAGGAGCACTAGGCACGATCCCAAGATCCCTGAAAAGAAATCTAGAAAAACTAGACGCTGAAGTAGCTCCAGGACTCATGCAAAAGAGTGTGATCCTAGAAAAGGAAAACGGCGACACATAGTAAGAAAAGTGATGGACTCCTAAGGAGGCAGGATGCAACCCGGAACCCCACACTATAAATACCACCCAGGCGAATTAGAAGACTGTGATAGAGCAAAAAAAAAAATAATAATAAAAAAATAATGAGATTCATCATCATGAGGCCACATCGGTTTCCTTCAAACGCATTATATGTTTATTATATAATATGGTACACGAACTCATAATACACACACACACATATACACACATACACACACACACACACGCGCATATATATATATATATATATATATATATATATATATATATATATATATATATATATATATAATATATATATATATATATATATATATATATATATATATATATACATATAAAAACTGTGATAGGAAGGAAATGAGGACACTCAAATGTCCAGGGGCCATCAGTCACCACAACATAACCCATCCCTTCACCCCACCACACCAACACCACCTACCACCCCGTCCCATGAGGAGGCACATGCCCAGGTGAAAAGAGAAGGATTATAAGTGACGCGTAAGATCCATATTTTTCATAAAAAAATTTTTTTTAATAATTTTCAATAAAATTTTTGTTTTAATAATTTTCAATAAAATTTATTTTTTAAATAATTTTCAATATTTTTTTTTTTTTAATTTCAATAAAAAAAAAATTTTTTTTTATGAAACCTGCAACATAACCCATGGATATGGTCCTATGACATTGTCCTTTTGAGGTACAAAGGCAACTACAGAACTAGCAGTAGAACTACTATAGTAGATTCACAGCACCCGTGCAACTGGTGTGTCGCCCCGTCCCTTACGACGGTCCTGATTGGCTGTTGATAAGCCAATCAGAGGGCTGGAAACTCTCAGTCTCTCTTGAGAGTTCATATTGGCAGGATGTATCTTCCACCTCTCCTGAGGGATACTTTTGAAAGACGTATCCCTAAGGAGAGGTGGAGCATAGATCCTACCCATATGAACTCTCGAGAGAGACTGATGAGTGTTTCCAGCCCTGTGATTGGCTTATCAACACCCAATCAGGAGCATCGTAAGGGACGGGCCTATACATCAGATTCACGGTTGATGTAAATCTAGTACTATAGTAACAGAACTACTAGTAGTAACAACAACATAAATATTCTAAAACCCGAGGAAACCGTTTATCTAAACAAGAAGTAACTCACTCAACTGGATAGTCGAGTCTGCCAACGCAAACCGCCGTCATCATTCACTTGAGTGGAACAGATGGGCTTCTGAATAATTCATAAAGCCTTAGAACTTTGGGAACCCGGTTCTTTTCAAGAGAAATTCCGTTCAAAGCTTGAGGCTGCACATGGACAGATTATATTTTTCCTCTGATTAAAATTCAGACATTTTATCGGTATTCCTTTCAGACGTAGTATTACTCGTAGTGGCTTTGTATTTACGAATGTAAAATTAACATTTAAAAAAATTCGTCTAATCGAAACTGTTTCTACAATAAACAATAAATATTTATTTTTTTTTATATTTGAAACCCATTCTCTCATGGAAACAGAGTATAAGATAAAAAAAAAAACAATTACAATAAATATCAGCTTTAGCGTTTTATAAAACTGTCTAATCGAAGCAGTTTCCACGATAAACAATAAATATTTAATTTTTAACATTTAAAAAATTCTCTCATGGAACAGCGTATCTGAGATGAAAAAAACAACAACAAACATATCCTTTTTAGCATTTAAAAAAAGTCTAATCGATACAATGTACTACCGATAAACAATAAATATATAATTTTTAATATTTAAAATAAACATCTCATGGAAACAGTGTATGAGATAAAAAGAAAGTTTTAAAAAATATCATCTTTAGAACTTAAAATAATTGTCTACTCGAAACTGTTTCTAGGATAAACAATAAATATATTTCTTTTAACATATAAAAAATTCTCTCATGGAAACAGTGTATGAGATAAAAAAAAGATTATAAAAAATATTTTTTACATTTAAAAAAAATTGTCTAGTCGATACAGTGTACCTACGATAAACAATAAATATATAATTTGTAATATTTAAAATATCATCTCATGGAAACAGTGTATTAGATAAAAAAAAAGATTATAAAAAATATCACCTTTACCACTCAAAACAACTGTCTATTCGAAAAAGCGTATCTAAGATTAAAAAAAAAAGATAAAAAAACAAAATTCTACACATTTACAAAATGGGTCGTAACACAGATTCAAAGCAACGCCAAAATAAAACGCAGCCAAAAAATTATCAGTGCTTCCAAACGGAAATCATCACACAAACACCACTCCAAACACTCGTACACCAACAAAACAGCTCCAAACTAAAACGCCGCAAAAAACAAAAAACAGAAAAACCGTATTTTCAAACGGAAATCATCACACAAACCCCACTCCAAACACTCAAACCCCAACAAAACAGCGCCAAAATAAAACGCCGTAAAAAAAAAAAAAAAAAAAAAAAAAAAAAAATATCCGTATTTCCAAACCGAAATCATCACAGCAAACGCCTTCGGGGTCCAGGAAACAGACAGAAGTCGGGAATCGGGCGACAGTCGCGGGATAAGAAAACACGCCTGCCTACCGAGGACGCCCCGTGATCCATCTTCGGGGACGCTATCATCCTACGGCGGGGAAAAGATGGACAGACGGGGGGCGTGATGGATTGACATAACCGGAAGAGAGGTTCTTTGGGAGAGGATCAGGGGCTTGACGCCAAATAAAAGATTACGCGCATACATTATATATGTATATATATAAATATGTGTATGAGTGTGTGTGTGTGTGTGTATAGCTACCTGCTTGCGTGTATGCTCTCTCTCTCTCTCTCCGATAAACTCACATAACTCCCTATATGTATATATATTCGTGCCTGCATCCTAGCAAGTCATCCCCCACCCCACCCCCTCGCTCTCTCTCTCTCTCTCTCTCTCTCTCTCTCTCTCTCTCACGGCACACACACAAACACCTTGTGGGTATATACATATATATATATATATATATATATATATATATATATATATATATATATTATATATATCTATATATATATATATATATCTTACGTTCGCTCCTGCAGCAGGTACAGGACCAACCCACCCATCCCCGCCGCCCCGCACCCCACCAGCACGAAGTCGTCCTTGGCGACAATCATCAGAGACCATTACCAACAGTAGCAGCTTCGCGCGTAATAATCAATTCCCCGTCGGAGAAATGGAAAAGTCTCCATTTCATTTTTCCCGCGCTAGGTAATTAAGACTGGATATATAAATACTTACAGCCAAGAGGAAAAACGCGACTAAAATAACACACCCTGTAACGGGCATCCTGATTGGCGGTGTGAATCAGTGACAGCGTTCAGAGTAGCCAATGGGAATGAGGCTTTAAAAATGAAGCCGTTCATTATACTCGCTGTGCATATATTTACTCATCATTTGCTGACGACTTTGCTCTCTCGTTCGCTTGGTGGAGTCTGAACATGGACGAGTTCATTAAGCAACGGACCGAGTCATAATGCTGGCGCTGTGAAGCAAAAAAAAAAACTATATTCCTTTAATTTCTTGTTTATGTTTTTCATTTTGTTTCGTACTTTCCGTAGTTCGAAAGTATTCCCATATTTCTTGTAATATATATAATAATATATATATATATATATATATATATATATATATATTATTTATGTATAATATATATTATTGTATATATATATATATATATATATATATATATATATATATATAATATATATATATATAAAGAGAGAGAGAGAGAGAGAGAGAGAGAGAGAGAGACAAAATGGTGGTGCTAAAGATTACAGGATAATGGCAGTAAGCAATACTAAATTCATTATCCTCTTGTATGCATAAAAAAATGAATGTACATACAAGCATACGTACATGGATATGGAATATATATATATATATATATATATATATATATATTATATATATATATAGATATAGATATAGTATATATATATATATATATATATATATATATATATATATATGTGTATATATATATATATTATACATGCATGTATGTATGTATGGTATGTATGTACGCATGTAGAATCGTTTCACTCGCAGACACCCCAAGGTGACCTCACACATCAAGCAGCTATATTTGCAATATTTCAATATCATCCCAGAGCAATTAGAAAGCTCATTTTTGCCCCCTATCCATTTCCATCAAGTCTCGGCCACTCCCCTCACGCCTGTAATTGAACGGAATGTTTTTTCTGCGATAAGCGACCGCATTTTTAGCAGCGTTCACCTGAACTCCTATTACAGCAGAGTGTAATGAACATCCCTCCCTGATGGAAGCAGAGGAATCACCACAGTGGTATTGACCCTTGATTTTTTTTTTAACATTTTTCTTCTTCTTTCTGGTGAATACAAAGAAATACTAGATGATAATGATGAATGATAATGACTTTTTGATCCTGGAAGACCCTCGCAGAACTCTCTTCAAGGGTGTCTCGTTGTCGTGGGATTCTCAGAAAATTCCGAGAAATTGTTTAACCCCTTTATCGAGGCGATGATGGAAAGGAGATCAGTCTCCCGCCACTTCTCGCTCATAAATGCGAAACCAAAGACTCATAAAGCGAATAGGATAGAATATAGGATTTAGGCCAAAGGACCAAGCGCTGGGACCTATTAGGATAACCAGCGCTGAAAAGGGAAACTGACTGGAAGTTGTAACAGGAGGAAAACCTCACAGCTGTACATTGAAATAACTGTTGGATAGGGTGGAATGTCAGATGGAAGAAACAGAATATGAAAGGAGGTACAGTAAATGGAATGAAAGAGATTGCAACTAGGGGCCGAAAGGACGCTGCAAAGACCCTTCAGTATTGCCTACAGTGCACCATGTGAAGTGCACTGACGGCGCTGACCCCTTACGGGAAAACAGATTGATAAAGTTTTCAGAACGATGCACTGCAGTAACAACAACTTACCTGGTATGAAATCTTAAGACAATGAAATTGTGCCGTTTTCGTTTTTTTTTTTTTTTTTTTTTTTTTTTTAACGGAAATAACGAGATAACTGGAACAAACAAAGCATAGAGAAAAAAAAAATCTTAAGAAAATTAGATTGTACCGTTTTAGTTTTTTTTAACGGAAATAACGAGATAACCAGATAATAAAAAAGCATAGAGAAAAATTTTGAAAAATATTAAGAAAATGAAACCACCGTTTTCGTTTTTTTAACGGAAATAACGAGATAACTAGAGAAACAAACAAAGCATAAATAGAGAAAAATGGAGAGAGAGAAAAAAAAAACATGCACTGACTTACCCTTATACCGGCTAAAAGGGATACCACAGAGAACTCGTCTGAAAATGAGAGAAAAAAGTTCATTTTAACACTTCATTATCACGGACTGAATGACAGATTGATTTGGCATGCACATATATAAAACACAGCAATAATCATCGAAAATAGGTAAACGTACTATGATTGTCCATTAAAAGCTTAAAACTGGTTGATAATCCAAATCTTTTTTTTAAAACAGCAACATTCATCGAACACAGGTATACAATGATTGCCCATCAAAAGCTTAAACTGACTAATTTTGCATGCAAATATTCTTTTCAAAACAGCTACAGTCATCGAACACAGGTATACTATGATTGTCCATTAAAAGCTTAAACTGACGAATTTTGCATGCAATATTTTTTTTAAACAGCAACAGTCATCCAACACAGGTATACTATGATTGCCCATCAAATGCTTAAACTGATTGCTTTTGCATGCAAAAAAAATGGCAATAAACACAGCAAAATACCGAAACAGCTTGAATTATCTTTTTAATTTTATCTTTTTGTTTTAAAATAGGAGCACTTCTGTAATACAGACACACGGAAAACAACAAAATTCTCAGTAAAAGCCCTACAAAGTCTGACACGCTTTTCCGGAAACCAGTCTAAGAGAATAAAAAGTGTCACTCCTCACAAAGCCTTCCAACTTGTACCACGCTGCTCCGAGGCAACTTCGAAAACAATTCTCTACAAAAATATAAAGAATTACTGGAAACTTTCCTATTCCCAAGAAAAAAACTACAGGACGTCTTGCCACGGAATCTCTCGGTCTCAACTGTATATACATGCCACGTGTCCCTACTAGTAACGGGCTGAAGTGTCATCTAGGACTTCGAAGTGCCACCCCTCTTCATCAAATGTGTTCAAAACTTGAGTTAGGGTTAAATTACAGAGGCGCACTACGCTCGGCTGAGATCAGGAGAATTTGTTTATGTCATCGACACCAAGTGTTTAAGACCCCATATTTGATTTTCTCCTATGACATTAATCCACTACGCACCAGCATCGATAATGCAGCGTCCATGCAATGCGTTACCAGCTCACCTGAGGAACATATCAGGCGTGAGCGTAGATGTGTTTAAGAATAAGCTCGACAAATACCTGAGCTGCATCCCAGACCATCCAAGATTGAGACGTGCAAAATATAATACCTGAAGAATGCATTAGCAATTCTCTGGTACACATTAAAGGTGCCTCACACTGAGGGACCTGGGGCAACCCGAACGAGCTGTAAGGTCTGGAAGGTGTGAGGTAAAGAAAAGCCTCTCTCTCTCTCTCTCTCTCTACCCTTTTAAATTATGCACTATTTCCCTTTGTGTGTCAAGTATGAAATGAACATATATGAGTCCATTGTGTATCAAGTATGAAATGACTTTGTAAATACCAATACACATCGATTAATCTATTTCTGCTTCATTCCAGGGGCATATAACGAAATTATACAGAGCATAACCAAAGGTCCATAAACTTGCAAAGAAGACAAGTAAAATGGGTAATTTTTTATGAATAAATCATGACAAATCAAGTATAGAACACAATTAAGTACTAAGCTAAACTGATTGACAATTATGAGCACTTTAGTCTCATCCAACATTATTCACAGCATTTGACAGTTTATGTCAAAGAAGATGAATTCAAAACTGCTATTCATATGGGTAGCATTTGATA
>NC_061090.1:53226863-53229363 GCF_015104395.2 Macrobrachium nipponense | reverse complement strand
ACAATAAAATAAAAACAAAAAATAAATAAATAATAAAAAACAAGTAAAAGGTACGCCAAAGTTTCTTCAGCGGAATCGAGTTTTCTATACAGCGTATAATCACGACCACCGACAACAGATCTATCTTTCGGTATAATGCTGTATGAGTCGTGGGCCATGAAACTTTAACCACTGCCCGGTGGTGGCCTTTTATATCGTTGCCAGAAGCACGATTATGGCTAACTTTAACCATAAATGAAATAAAAACTACTGCGGCTAGAGGGCTGCAATTTGGTCCGTTTGATGATTGGAGGGTGGATGACTAACATACCAATTTGCAGCCCTCTAGCCTCAGTACTTTTTTAAGATCTGAGGGCGGACTGAGAGACAAAGCCGAACAATAGTTTTCTTTTACAGAAAACTAAAAAAAAAGAGGAAACAGAATATTCCAGGAAACCGATGGAAGACGCGGATCTCTGGGCGAAATAAGACCCTTATTTTCCTTTCTGCGTACATCATCATCTACTTCACCATTATTCTAGACTTTCCTCTTGAGAAAGATAGACTTCTTCGTCTATAAAGGTAAGGGTGAGGAGAACGTTGGCTTGGATGTGAGTACCTTGTTACTGTACTCACTGATTCCTCTCGAAATAATACATACAGAGAGAGAGAGAGAGAGAGAGAGAGAGAGAGATAGAGAGAGAGAGAGAGAGAGAGATGTTATTCCCTACTCACTGATCCCTCTCGAAATAATACATACATACATACATGCATACACACACACACACACACACACACACACACACACACACACATATATATATATATATATATATATATATATATATAGAGAGAGAGAGAGAGAGAGAGATAAGATAGAGAGAGAGAGAATGTTATTCCGTACTCACTGATTCCTCACAAAATAATACGTACAGAGAGAGAGAGAGAGAGAGAGAGAGAGAGAGAGAGAGAGAGAGAGAGAGAGAGCAGTATAAATTAAGATACGAAAAAGTACTACAGAAACGTCAGCGAAATATTGGACATCAACTTGGAGAGAGAGAGAGAGAGAGAGAGAGAGAGAGAGAGAGATGATCGGATTTCAGGCGACGGTCAGGAGGCTCTCAAAGTCTCGATGTTTACGAAGAATTATGAGGAAGCTTTTATGAAGTCTCTAGCGAGAACACCCCCCCCCCCCCCCCCCCCCCCCCCCCCCCCCCCCACCACCCCCTACCCCCCTCGGTAGTGGCTTAGGAAGGTTACAAACGCCTCCCATACATTTTGCTTTATTTTAAACAAGCTCTCTCTCTCTCTCTCTCTCTCTCTCTCTCTCTCTCTCTCTCTCTCTCTGTTGGCTTTTCTTTCGCGAATATTATTGGAAAGGTTCTCAAATTTTAAATATACAATAGAGAATAACATACCGAATTTCGGACAAAGGCCTGGCGTGTGGGACCTATGAGGTCATTCAACTCCAAAACGAAAACTGACAGTAAAATGATTTGAAAATTGCAACAGGAGGAAACCATCTCAGTTGCACAACTAAACAATAGTTAGGAGAGGGTGAAAAGTAAGACAGAAGAAAGAGAATATGAGATGAAGCACAGTAAAAGGAATATGAGAGGATTGCAGCTAGTGGCCTAAGAAAGGTACGCTGAATAGAATCTTAAGTAATGCCAACAGTGCACAGCATGAGGTGCACTGACGGCAATACGCCCTCTCCCACCTCAAGGGGGAATCGGTGTTATGTTTATAAAGGGGCGTTTCCAAAGCGAAGGTTGAATGTCAGAACTCACGGATGACGCAACACCAAATTGCTGTCATGCAGTGAAAGAAATGGCTCCATTGTGCTTCGTGTTGCGCCAATAACCTTTAGAGATTAAAAATCAGTGTGGGATTATGTTTAGCAAGTGGGGTGAGATGGCCTGAGGAAATGTTTTTAGAGATTGAGAGTGTGTATGCGTGTGTGTTTGTTTGTGTGTGTGTGTGTATTGTACAAATATCCACATATGCATATATATATATATATATATATATATATATATATATAATATATATATGTGTGTGTGTGTGTGTGTGTGTGTGTGTACATATATTGGACACATACAATTATTTACTATATATATATATATATATATATATATATATATATATATATATATATATATAGAGAGAGAGAGAGAGAGAGAGAGAGAGAGAGAGAGAGAGAGAGATTAAAAGTTGTTTGTTTTTAACATTCTTGGCGAAACCCCTAACCGTCACTGAAATTTTTTCTTGAACGCAAAGAAACTCTCTCTCTCTCTCTCTCTCTCTCTCTCTCTCTCTCTCTCTCTCTCTCTCTCTCATCCTTTAATCTTTGTATTTTCCTCTCTCTACTTCTCCCTTCTTAATCTCCCGTTTTTTTTATTTCTGTCTTTCTTTCTCCTCCAGAAAGTAATTAGGAACAAACTGAGCTAATGGGTTGCCATTAACCACATTTTTATTTCCTTTTTAGCACAAGAACTTTTCCGCTCATTAATCGGATTAG
>NC_061090.1:53219363-53221863 GCF_015104395.2 Macrobrachium nipponense | reverse complement strand
TCCCCTCCTTGTACTGAACCGAGCAGAATGCACTTTTGCCCTTGGGCTTAACCTACATCTAGTCATTTTTCTGTGCCGAAGTTAAACGTTCTTTTAATATTGAATATTCGCCAGATTTTGTGGAAAAACATATATTGGATTCGCTTAAGCTTATTTTGATATTTGCACGAGATGTTTAAATATATAAATATATATATATATATATATATATATATATATATATATATATATATATATATATATATTAAGATATATAGATAGATAGATAGATAGATATATATATTATATATATATATATTTATATATATACATAAATACATACATATATATGTATATATACATATGTATATATTTTATGGGGTTGCTAGCCCATACCCCTAAAACAGTGCTGGCCGGCCCTTCTTGGTGGTCACCCATCTAAGTTATGACTAACCCTGATGTTCCTTTAGCTGTTTTTTTTTTTTATTATTATTCTTTTATTTTCAAGTAAATCTATATTTTCCTTGTTTTTTATAGAGGAAAAGATAGACAGAAAAAACAAGTAAAAAAAATCCGTCGGAAGTTTCTTCTGTTCAACGTCTGATGTGGTAAGAAACTGTCAGCCACGACCGGGCAGCGCTCAGTAGCTCCCCAGATGTGGTCAAGTGAAGATGCGTAAGCGCGCGGCTATCACAGCTATTGGTGCCAGACGCACGATGCATGGCTAACCTTAAAACTTAAATCAAAATAAACACTAGTGAGGCTAGACGGATGTAATTTGGGACGGATAATGATTTAAATTAACGCGCCAATTTCCAGCCTTCTAGCCCCTCCCCCCCTCAGTAGTTTCGAAGTTCTGAGAGCGGACGGACAGACAAACAGCCATCTCAATAGTTTTCTTTTACAGAAAAAGAAAAACTTTAAAATAACTGCCGATATATATATAAAAAAATCTTACATAATCGAGTAACTTCATTTCGCTTTAATATCATTGACAAATGGATAACTAGAAAAACGTATAACGGCATCTCGCCCTAGTCCACTCTGTCATCAGCGGAAGAAATAAGACTCGGATAAATGCAAAACAATAATTCACAGGTCGATTCAATCGAGGACCATTTACAGCAGTGGTCGCTGAGAACTATACAGTTTGGGGGAAGCTTCGAAGAAAACCATCTACGGCCACACAAACACAGGACTGGGAGGCGTCAGCCAGGGGATTTATTAGTAACTGATCCCGAGAGGAAACGAAAACCGACCCAAAGGATTACTTTGGGCTCTCTCTCTCTCTCTCCTCTCTCTCTCTCTCTCTCTCATACATACACGGAAACGATCTCTCGCGCTCTCTCTCTGCAAACGTTTTTTTTTTTTTTTTAACAAATGTTCATTAAGATGATCTAGCCAAGACAAAATTCACGACAATCTTGCCCAGAGGATTTATTGAGCGATCTCTCTCTCTCTCTCTCTCTCTCTCTCTCTCTCTGCAAACGTGTTTTTAACAAACGTTCATTAAGATGATCTAGCCAAGACAAAATTCATGACGATCTTGCGGCACCCCTAGGCACTTTCTGTGGGAACCCTTAAGCCCCCCACCCCCTTTTCTCCTTTACTCATAATGATGTCTTTATCTTTAATCCTATAAATTTACGCCTGCTATTCTTATATTGACGCAGAGCCTTTTAAGCAAATCTGAAAGTATTAAACAAACAATGTAGGTTATTGAATGTATTCTCCGCAATGCAATCATTCAACGCCGATTCCCTTTTCCTGAGAGCAGAAAAGTAGGAAGCTCTTCGTTTCCTCCGTGGCTGATTAAAAAAAAAAAAAAAAAAAAAAAAAAACAACAAAAAAAAAAAAATGGAGAGACCTTTCGTTTCCCGTGCGGCTGTGAAAGTAGAAAACGTGGGAGGATTTTTTTTTTCCCTTTTCCCCGGTGTTGACAAAGTAGAAGAGGCGGTGGGTTTTTCGTCTCCCGCGTGGCTTTCAAAGTAGGAACGGTGAAGGATGTCTTGTTTTCCCGGTGCTGCCACGGCAGAAAAAGATAGTGAGTGTTTCTCGGAAATGTATACGGCTGCCATCGCACTTTTCAGAGTACAATTTTCTCTGTTGTGCAAAACAATGGACGGAAAATAAGTTTGATCAGAGAGTCCTCTGTGCTAGCTCGGTTAGTAAATATCACTGGTTTAAAAAAAAAGAAAAAGAAAGACACACACGTTTATGAGTATGTATGCATATGCAGTACTACATATATATATATATATATATATATATATATATATATATATATATATATATATATATATGTGTGTGTGCGTGTGTGTGTGTGTGTGTGTGTGTGTGTGTGTGTGTGTGTGTGTGAGTGACCAAGCGTCTGTATTTTTCCCACGTTTACCAACACTTGTACGACCAAGCATATATCTACAACAGAGCGCACATGAACATAAGCACTGCACATGAACGGAAAAAGAGAGAGAGAGAGAGAGAGAGAGAGAGAGAGAGAGAGAGAGTTGAGAGAGAGGAG
>NC_061090.1:53211863-53214363 GCF_015104395.2 Macrobrachium nipponense | reverse complement strand
CTCTCTCTCTCTCTCTCTCTCTCTCTCTCCAAGCCATTAATCCCACCAAAAATAACTTTCTGAACCTCGACTTCTACGAGATGAATGGTCCTTTCTCCCCTCATTAATTCTAATGGCGGAGTATTTTGAATAATTGATTATTCATTCGTATGGTTATGACGTAAATTGGATTTTCTCCAATTAAGCAATTTTTAATTGGACGAACATCTATTAAAACCATCACTAAGCGACTGGCTATAATGACATCTTAGGGTGGAAAAAGGGGGTAATTTCATTCAAGTTTTCCTGATGGGCTTTTATTTGCTTATGAAATACAGAGCCTCGAAATTCCGTCTGCCTTGATTTATCTTCAATGAATAGGAGAATTTGTTGTAGTTTGTTTAATGCCTCCTTGTTGAGTTATGGAAAATTGAATTTTTATTAATAAATTTAATAACGTAAGGCGTGCACTGCCTCAATAACTGTACATTACAACTTTTATACTGTTTTCTATCAGGCAGTATGCGGTTTTCCTGTTACAAATATGTAAAATGTATAGCCATACACACAAACATGGATGAAATTATAAAACAAGTACGGAAATAAAAAAAACTCAATTAAGGGCAGTATATATATGTATATATTTATAATATCTAATATATATGAGGGAGGGAGGGACAGGGGAGAGGCGAAGGCGGATATAATATAATAATTATATAAATATTAATAATATATACCTGCCCTTATTTGCGTTTTATTTCCATAACTTTTAATACATGGAAATACAACACCATTATATATATATACTATAATATATAAGTATATATATAGGATAATATATATATACTATATATATATATATATATTATATAATATATATAATACAGAGAGAGAGAGAGAGAGAGAGCAACTCGGCTACAAACTCCAGACTATCAGTCATAGTCATGACCCAGGTTAAGTAACTAACTGAAATATGGGTGGCTATGACCGTAGAGTCGTGGGTTTTCAGATGCACATCAGCAGTATGACTGATACAAAATACGAGTCATATCACATTGCCGTGGTACAAATGTCCTTTGATATCTAATTCGCTCTTCCTGGGAATTAATGTATTTCATATATGTTAACCGAAGGAGAATCTTTTTTAGCTGATAAGAAATTTTGTCGGCTCATGGGCGCAAGCCATCGAACCAACAAATTCAAGCCGCACACTGGAGCCTTAGAGCACACAGCCACCACAAGAGGATATATGTATACGCTATATATATATATATATATATATGATATATATATATATATATATTTATATATATAGATATATTATCAAAAATTACCTTATAACAAAGTAATTTGATTTGCCTAATTTTCTGAAAATTAATTTAATTTCCCTAATTTTCTACAAAGTACTTTACCCCTTCTCAACATTTCAATGCACACCAGCCGTTTCAGAAGATGCTATTCAGAAATTGTTTACTGAAAACTTCCCAGGAGCAACCCAGCTACCCGAATGTTTTTGAAGATTTCGAGTCAAGAAAAACAAGACGTAACCAGACATTCTTCCTCATAAAACCAGAAAACATGCAAAGGAAAAAGAGGAAAAAAAAGGAACCCTAAAATATCAACAACAATTTCAAATTGGTGTCCGAAAACTTTCTCCACAGAACGACAGCATTCGTGGAAACTGTCTCTCTGGGGAAAGGAAGGAATGGGAAAACTTGAGATAAGGAAAAGTAACTTAAAAGAAAAGTATCTCTTGAGATAACTGGATCATTGTCTTAACCGTTTCCCTCAATTCTGTCTTATCGCTTATCGCCGTGCCAGATAACGAAATAAGAGGGGAAATTGAAGTCGTCAATACATGTTCACTTTCCCTGCCATTTTATGCTCAGATGTGATCTATTTTCGCGTTATCCTTGGATATTTGTTGCAATATATTTATTCTTTCCTATACAATCTCTCCAGGTGATAATACTTTTGTTTTTCTTTATATTTTATTATACTACTATGAGATTCAGGGTCTCTGTAACACGGTTTTTTGGACTTTGCTCCTTGTCAAAGCATCGGATGTAGCTGAAAGTTGACATATGTATATTTTACAACCACACACAAATTTTGTCAGCATTATCAATAACCTAAACACGATAGTTTTAATTTTTATAGAGTAAAAATGATCTAGCCGACGCCATGGCCAATGATTACGAGCCAAGAGTCGAAAAACATTCATTACGTAAGCAAGGTAAACAAACACCTTTTGACTAAATGTTGGCCCGCCCATCCACCAGACAGAAATTCCATCGGCTCTGAAACCCAAAGATTTTATGAATGGCGGAACGATACATAGATGTAGGTGGGGTATCAGTGCTAGCGTAGTAATACCACTGCAGCAGTAGTGCCGCAACAGTATAGCAGTAATATACATGAATTAAACGTTTAGGCCAACTGCTGGGATCCTTGAGGATCATTTAGCACTTCTTATAACTACTCGATAAATTAGTTTTTATAGCCAGAACTTAAATTTTCT
>NC_061090.1:53184363-53201863 GCF_015104395.2 Macrobrachium nipponense | reverse complement strand
GAGAAGTAGGTACAAATAAACGAACTAATCCTTTCCGAGGTGCTCGCATTACCAGTTTATTATTATTATTATTATTATTATTATTATTATTATTATTATTATTATTTAGATAAATATGAGCCTTCCAAGTTGTTTTATGACCTGACAAAAATTAATACATGCTGACATTTAAGGTCAAAAACAATTTTGGATTTTACACATCAGCCATCTGAGTATCTGTGCCTCGAGTGTCATAAAAATCCAGAGAAAAATTAAACGTTAATCTGTAAATTGACCCGTGACTTTAACGGATATGTCAAGATGTGCAAATATATAAAATAGTGAATATCTTTGAAACATAATGTCGAGTTCTGAAAGCCATCGTCCTCAATCTAAGTTTCAGAGTTACAGAAAAAATATCTTAAATTTTGCCCTCTGCGTCAACCTGTGACCTTAAAAAAAAAAACAGGTAAATATCAACTGGTTTCATGAGACTTCGATGACAAAATTACAGATCAAATATGATAAACCAATGGCAACGACATAAAGAGATGGTCGAATGACAGCAAAAATGACAGACATTTTAATGATAGGATATATTCACACTCGGCAATGAAAAGAAAAACGAGAAGAGAGAAAACGATAATAATTATGCCGGTTATCAGCAAGGAAGAAATAAAAAAGAACGGCCGAAAATCTCCGGAAGGCGAAACGATCGAAAAATATTTGAAGGCCTAATGTATACGACAGAGAGAGAGAGAGAGAGAGAGAGAGAGAGAGAGAGAGAGAGAGAGATGGTTATCTAAAAAAAATAAAAAATAAATCTTTCGAAGGCGAAACGATCGGAAAATATTTGACGGCCTGATGTACGACACAGAGAGAGAGAGAGAGAGAGAGAGAGAGAGAGAGAGAGAGAGAGAGAGGCGCGTTCAATTGGCCAAATGAAAACTAAATGGCAGGCAGAGCGTATCAAAGGCCTGGCGGAACAAGGAGTACCATTGCAGTTGAACAGAGTTAAAAGGTCGAAAGGGAAGAACAACTCGCTCAAATTTGAGCTTAGAGACTGCTCTCAGAATAGCGAGGGGTTGGAGCGGGGATTGGGGGGGAGGGGGACCGGGGAATTATGTTCCATTCCGTTTACTCATGGAGGACAGACCTTTCCATTCTTTTATTAAGAAGTAGAACCAGCTATTTTGTATCAATATTTCTCTTTTCCTCTTATTCCTTTCCCCTCTTATCCTATTTATTATTTTTTTAGAAATAATACACTAACGTCAAACAAATCCCATTTAATCTTTAAAAATAATATAGCAACATCAAAAACTCCCTTTTTCTAATGTGATATTTTTTTTATATAATACACTAACGTCAAAAAAATCCCATTCATTTTTGATAAATAATATAGCAACGTCAAAAATTACCTTTTTCTAAAGTGATATTTTTATAGATAATACACTAACGTCAAAAAATCAATTACTTTTTATAAATAATATAGCAACATCAAAAAACCCCTTTTTCTAAAGTGATATTATTTTATAAATAATACACTAACGTCAAAAAAATCCCGTTAATTTTGATAAATAATATAGCAACATTAAAAACTCCCTTTTTCTAAAGTGATACTTTTTTCCTTAAACGGAAAAATAGCCCATGATCTTCACAAACATATTAAAACCATTTCTCTACAGCCGAGTAAAGACTCGGACCATAAATATATGAAAACAGCTCTCAAGCTTTGTACTAAAGAAAAATATATTATCATAATATTCACATACATAAATGAATATAATTTTCTTATTTGCAAAAAAAAAAAAAAAAAAAAAAAAAAAAAAAAAAATCTGGAATCTTAAAGCGTTCCCCGTGTTCCAATCAAGGTATCGGCTGCTTTTCGTAAAGAAAAATGATCCGAAAGTTTTTTTTTTTTTGCACCTCTCACAATATTTGGAGATACTGAATGGAATCACTGGAACATTTCGGACTATCTGGACACAAACGGCCTTTAAATAATACGTTTTTTATTTCCTATTTTCATAAAACGATCCATATTATAATAATTTTAAGGTATGAATTTATGAATATGGGACTACAGAAATATTTTCCGTATTCCTATTACCACTTCGTATAAAAATGCAAGCATGAATATTTGGAATAGAATGGAATACAGGGAATTTAGACCAAAGGCCAAGCACTGGGATCTATGAGGCAATTCAGCGCTGGAAAGGAAACAGAGAATAGGTAGGTTTGAAAGGTTTAACAGGAGGAAACCCTCGCAATCGCACTATGAAACAATGGTTAGTAGAGTGTAGATAGCAAGACGGAAGAAAAGTAATATGAATGGATGTACAGTAAAAGAAACGTAAGTGGTCGAAGCTAGGGGCCCAAGGGACGCTACAAAAAAACTTTAGTAATGCCTACAGTGCACCCTGTGAGGTGCACTGACGGCACAACTAAAATGGGGAACAGCAGGTTGGTTATTATAAAAAACAATTTTATGATTATAGAACATGACGAAGTAGGACGAGAAAACATTAGAAAGAAAGCTAAATTCAAAATTCACGAAGAGAGTGAGTCCAAGATAAAAAGGAATGGGTCACTATGCAGGGGTATAACGGACTGTTGGTGAACAGTGTCTTATGTTGTTGTTATACATCTACATTTGGTATAATTATATATATATATATGCAATATATATATGTATATATTACGATCTCGACTCTCGAGATCGACAGGTTCTTAAAAATAATAAGCAATTGGGCTGTAATGACTGACGACAGGTGACAAACAAAGGAGGGAGTAGCATAACAAAACCAAAAAGTTACCTTGAAATTAATTTATTTACAAGAGTTAAATACATTATGTACAGTGAGTCAAGGTTCTGGGTGGCAAAAACACAAAAAAAAATTATAAACTAACAATAATATTTAAAGCCAGTTGAAGAATCAATAAAATCCACCGTTCAATAACAAAGCCAAAATAATGACAAAATAGGCTGTATAAGGGCAATAACAATCTGTAAATATAATTAATAGAAATAGGCAGCATAATAAATAATTAAAATTAACACTGAAGCGGCATAATGATACTCAGAGCAAATCGGGAACACTTCCTCAAACAATGAGGACAACAGTCCAATGCCGGACGATCAAGACAGAGCCGATACGACAACCACCTCGTCCTTGGAAACAATATGGACATCCTCCTCGAATGCAGGACGATCAAGACAGAGTTGATACAACAACCATCTCGTCCTCAGATACAGTATGGATGTCCTCCTCGACCTCTGGACGATCAAGACAGGGTTGATACAACCACCAGCTCGTCCTCAGATACTCTCTGCTGCTCTGATGCCAAGACTCTACCTCTCTGCCGCTCTGAACTTGACTGGTCGTTTTGCCCTCCAGAACCTGACTGACCAAGTTTGACGCCATCCAACAGACGTCAACTCACCAGCAATTAAAAACAAAAACAAAGGAGGCAACAATCAGCCAAGGGAACAATCGGCAAACGATTGTTCCTAAACATATATATATATATATTATATATATATATATATATATATATATATATATGCAAGCATGCACGTATATGTAAGTAAGTTTGTATGTGTATCTATCAATGCATATATGTATGTGTGTATACATATATATATATATATATATATATATATATATATATATATATATATATATATATATATATAAATAAACATAATATAAATATATATATATATATAAATATATATAATATATATTATATATATATATATGTATATATATAATATATATATATAATATATATATATATATATATATATGTATATATATATATATATATATATATATATATATATATATATATATATATATATATATATATGCAAGCATGCACGTATATGTAAGAAGGTTTGTATGTGTATCTATCAATGCATATATGTATGTGTGTATATATACATATATATAAATATATATATACATATATATATATATATATATATATATATATATATATATATATATATATATATATATATATATATATATATATATATATAAATATATATATATATATATATATATATATATATATATATATATATATATATATATATATATAACCACCGAAGACGCGGCCCAAAGGCCTCGGAAGGAGAACTCTTTTGTGAGAGGAGGGTCCTTGGCTGAAGAGCCTTCTTCAGGAACGAGCTCCGTGTCTACAGAGCTTGATCTGGGGGAATGTTATTATATAACGTCTCCTTACTTGATACTGCATTTGTGATGCGATAAATGTTATATTTGTGTGCGTGTATATATTGTATTAATAAATAGATATATATATATATATAATATATATATATATATATACGTATATCTATATATATAGATATATATAGGATATATATATATATATAGATATATATATATATATATATATATATATATATATATATATATATGTATATATATATATATATATATATATATTTATATATATTATATATATAATAATTCTCATTCTTTTTCACATTCTTCTCTATTAAAACTATTAAAATACTATGCAAATAATTCTTCTCTACGCTTCCATTCTCTATATACTCCTCTCTCTCTCTCTCTCTCTCTCTCTCTCTCTTCATATGCTTTTCTTGTTCCTAGCTCATCTTCATATCTGTATTTTCATCCCTTTCCTCTCAACTTGATGCTCATCTGTCTTCACTTTTACTTCAAGCAAATAATTATCAAGTATACATTAAGGTACTCCTCCTCTCACCATGAACTTCTTTATGTCATCTAGACTGAATAAATAAATGCATAATCTAAAAGCTCACTGAACCATAATCCCCTCTTTCACAGTCATTCCTGGAGGCAGTGTCTAGCAGCATTCATTTCCAAACATCAAGACCATTTTTCAACACAGTTCCAAAAAAAAGGTCCCCCTTCATTCTCATCCACTTCTGAAACTGCATTGCTATCAACAGCGTCATCTCTTTCTCTGCCCAGTAGCTTTGCTTTCAAATCGCTTAGAACAACCGGCCCTACATGCTCTCCAAACCAACTGATGCATAGATTCAACCCTCCCTACAGAGTTTCATTCATGAACGAATGCACTTGAACTCTTTCAACTATTCTCGTAGTGTCCCTAACATCACAGGCGATAACTCTATGACGACCTATGAGGTCATACAGCGCTGATAGTACGAAGGTATTAAAGTTATAACAGGAAGGCAACCTCGCAGTTGCACAACGGAAAAATTGTTATGAGAGGATGGAAGGTAAGAAGGAAGGAAAAGAATATGAACGGAGATACAGTAAACTGAATGAAAGGGGTTGCAACTAGGGGACCAAGGGACGCTGCAAAGAGCCTTAAGTAATGCCCATTGAGTACCGACGGTACTAGCCGTCCCCCCCCTCCCCTACAGGAGGTATCAAGGACGTAATAAACTTTTTCCTTCCGATCCCTACACCCACTTTCCTTCTTTCATCTTAGTCTCAGAGCCAGAATATCCGGCTTCCTCTCCTTTTATATTTCGGTGTGCTTGCAAGTGAATACTTGCTTATGGGGCTGTCAATTTCAAATCCGAAATTTGGTATAGTACTGCTCTTCGATATGAAATGAAACCACCACAAAAGCAATTCGGAAATATAATGCAACAGTGAAATATAAAACGCTTTAAAAACTCCTAAATGCTTCATGTTTTTTATTTTTTTATTTTTTTTCCATTTCTGTGTTCTTGCAAGCGAATACTTATTTGGTTTGGGGCTGCCAATGTCAAGTCTTATTAAATTTGGTACTGAGCTTCGAGATAATAATTAAACCACACGAAAGTCATTCAAAAATAAAATATAAAGAATAGAATATAACAACAAGTTATAACAAATAAAATACAAAAAATTAAATATAACAAATAAAATATACTTAGGATGCAGACCCTCTCCTAAGCATACTTTATTAAAAGTAATGGTTACTTCAGCAGCGTTACACTTGTAGAGATTCTTCTCTATTTTTCGAATAGCGGCTTTTTCCGTGCTACTTAAACAGGCTAGTGGAGCGCCTATAGATATCATAGTTTTTCTGTAATATTCAGACATATAAATCGATTTTGACCCTGTATATGACCATGACCTTCATAGGCGCTCTACTAGCATGTCTAAGTAGCACGGAAAAAGCCGCTGTTCGGAAAATTGAGAAGAATCTCTACAAGTGGAACGCTGCTGAAGTAGCTATTACTTTTAATGAAATAAAATATACGAAATAAAAAATAACAAAATATACCAATGGTCAGCAACGTGGAGTCGTGTTTAATGTATCGTTGTGCAACGGAAAAAAAACAATCTACCGCTTTTTACAAAGTGTTCACACAACCCACAGACAGACGAGCAACAACTACATTAAAATACTCCCACTCCTCCCGCGCGCCGCCCCGACTCCTGCATCATAGTGGTATTTTGTTTCGGCAGGAACTCATGAATATACTGATGCCATATCTCGTTTACCGCCAGATGAATATTTACAGCACTTTATAACCGGGATTAAAGATATAGAAACATACGGATCGCTGTTATTTTTCGCCTGGACTCTGGATAATGGCTGGGAGGGAGGGGAGGGGAGGGGAGGGGAGGGAGGGGAGGGGAGGGGAGGAAGGGGTGGAGGGAAGGAGGAGGAATTTCATTCTTACTTAAGACGGACATCTTTATGCCCAGGTTAAGAGCGTGTGGAGAGAGGCGGGAAGAAATGGAGCAACAGAAGACGCTTAGAAGAGTGTAAATAGGGCGGATGAATAGAGAGAGAGAGAGAGAGAGAGAGAGAGAGAAAGAGAGAGAGAAAGAGAGAGAGAGAGCGCTTAATAGGAACCCAGAGGTATTCTTGCACAAATCTTGAGGGTTTTCTCTCTTCGGGCAACATATGACAATACACAAAGCACTACACCCAAGAGCAAATACGGACAGACTATACATAACACGAAAGGAAGGAGGGAGAGGACTACTAAGTGTAGAGGACTGCGTCAACATCGAGAACAGAGCACTGGGGCAATATATGAAGACCAGTGAAGACGAGTGGCTCTAGAGTGCATGGGAAGAAGGACTGATAAAAGTAGACGAAGACCCAGAAATATACAGGGACAGGAGAAAGACAAGCAGAACAGAGGAATGGCACAACAAACCAATGCACGGATAATACATGAGACAGACTAAAGAACTGGCCAGCGATGACACATGGCGATGGTTACAGAGGGGAGAGCTGAAGAAAGAAACTGAAGGAATGATAACAGCGGCACAAGATCAGGCCCTAAGAACCAGAAATGTTCAAAGAACGATAGATGGAAATAACATTCCCATATGTAGGAAGTGCAATATGAAAATTGAGACCATAAACCACATAGCAAGCGAATGTCCGGCACTTGCACAGAACCAGTACAAAAAGAGGCATGATTCAGTGGCAAAAGCCCTCCACTGAAGCCTGTGCAAGAAACACCAGCTACCTTTCAGTAATAAGTGGTACGAGCACCAACCTGAAGGAGTGATAGAAAACGATCAGGCAAAGATCCTCTGGGACTATGGTATCAGAACAGATAGGGTGATACGTGCAAATAGACCAGACGTGACGTTGATTGATTAGTTTATAAAAAAAAATTTTTTGGCACATAGCCAAGCGCCGGAGCCGAGGGGCCATTCAGCACATATATATCTTAAGAATAAAAAAAAATTCACTGTCGCACAAACATGCACACAACCGATCTAACATACAAATCATTAATTCATAAAAACCAAACAAGAAACCTAAAACAATTAAGAGAAAATTGCAATTCATAAAAAAGACCAATATTTTTTAAAAATGTCATAATTTGCTCTGCCTGAGCAACTTCACCTAAAATATCGGCAAGAGTCTTATTTGCCAGCAAACAAGCTCTACGTTTGTTTTCAAAATGAGGACACTCCACCAAAATATGCACCACAGTCAAATCCACATGACAGGTGGAACAGCGAGGAACCTGCCTATCCGCTCCACTCATCATTAGATACCTGTGAGTATATTTAGTGTGGCCAATACGTAATCTAGCTAAAAATATCTCAGACCTTCTGTCCATCCGGCTATGAGGCCAAGGATGAACAGAAGGCCTAATCAACTTTAATTTAAGATTATTATCTAAAGTAGACCAGTGGGCCTGCCACTGGTCTCTGCAATAAAATCGAATGGTACTTTTAAAATCGGAAACAGGGACGCCCATGTTGGAAATGTGCCTAAGCCTAGTTGCAGCCTTAGCAGCAGCGTCGGCTCGCTCATTCCCAACAATTCCAACATGGGACGGAGCCCAACAAAACCTAACAGAAAAACCTCTTCTATTAATTAAAAGATAAAACCAATCTTGTACTTCTTACACTAAAGGGTGGCAAGAGACTAGGCTTTTGAGAGTCGGTAAAAATGGCAAAAACCTTGTTAGTACAAGAAATATAAAAAATATATTTAAGAGCAGTCAAAACTGCCAGCAGTTCAGCTGTAAAAAAACAGAGGAATTAGATGGAAGCTTCTTTTTAATATTATCACTAGTCACTACAGAGCAACCAACACCATCAGAACCCTTCGAGCCATCAGTATATATAGGATGAGAATCACTATGTTCAAAAGCATGATCCAAGAAACTTGCCCTCAACTGATCACCAGACCTGTTGCTCCTGCTGTCCCTAATTGGGCAGATTTCTAAGCGTGGCCTATTCCAAGGTGGAAACTCTGAGGGCGAAATTTCAGCTACTGCAGGGGGTAGTAATCCCACCTCCCTGGCAGAGCTTGCTAGTCGAACTTCAAGCGGCTTTGCAGTCTAGGTCTATTTGGGGCTCTATCAGTTGGTTCTCTAACGTACTTATAGTTAGGGTTTAGCTTTGACGTAAGTACTCTTGATATGACTCCCAAGCCTAATTCCTCCCTACGGATAAATAGTGGGGGAAAACCTGACTCAACATATAAGCTTTCTACTGGAGAAGCTCTATAGGCTCCCGTACAAATACGTAAACCCAAATTATGGACAACATCTAATTTCTCCAGTGTTGTCTTGCATGCACAACCATAAACTTGACAACCATAATCAATTTTGCTTAGGCATAAAACCTGGTACATCCTCAAAAGGGTAATTCGATCTACCCCCCAATTAAAATTAGACACAGCTTTAAGAATATTAAGACGAAGCTTCACGTTACATACAACTTCATTAACATGTTGAGTAAAAGTTAATTTCTTATCAAACGTAACACCTAGATACTTGATGCTATCTTCATAAGGTAAAATCGAATCATTTAAAAACAGCATAGGGATCTCTTCCACTCTTCTTAATCGGCAAAATCGTATAGCTTTGGCTTTTTCTGGTGAAAATTTGAACCCTTTAGCACTGGCCCATAATGTTGAAGCATTAATAGCAGTCTGGATCTTTTGACAAGCTTCGACAGCTGTAGACTTGCTACAGATTATTGCATAATCATTATTGCATAATCAAGAAGAAAGTATCACTCATTGATGTCGCAATACCATGGGACACCTGAGTTGAAGAGGAAGATAGGGAAAAATGGATAAGTATCAGGACCTGAAAATAGAAATAAGAAGGATATGAGATATGCCAGTGGAAATTGTATCCATAATCATAGGAACACTAGGCACGATTCCAGATCCCTGAAAAGGAACCTAGAAAAACTAGAGGTTGAAGTAGCTCCAGGACTCATGCAGAAGAGTGTGATCCTAGAAACGGCGCACATAGTAAGAAACGTGATGGACTCCTAAGGAGGCAGGATGCAACCCGGAACCCCACACTATAAATACCACCCAGTCGAATTGGAGGACTGTGATAGACATAAAAAAAAAAATAAATAAATAAATAAATAAAAAATAATAATAATAATTATAATAATCTTGATTTTATAAGGGTGTATAACAGTCTTTCCTGGAGGCAGTGTCTCGTAACATTAATTCTTTTAACATTTTGAGTTTCTTAGCTCATGGCAAGACGGATTATTATTTTTCTAACGTAACGCCTCACTTGCCTCAAGATATATATATATATATATATATATATATATATATATATATATATATATATATATATATATATATATATATATATATATATATATATATATATACATATATATATATATATATATATATATATATATATATATATATATATATAAATACACACACACACACACACACACATATATATATATATATATAAATAAATCACACACACACACACACACACTATATATATATATATATATATATATATATATATATATATATATACGTGTGTGTGTGTGTGAGCGTGTGTGTGTGTGTGTGAGCGTGTGTGTGTGTGTGCATTATACTCGGTTTATATTCTATGACCCTTTGTTATTGCTGTGATAGAAGCTGTAACTGGAAATACAAGTGAATAGGTGTGATTGCCTAAATCTCACTGGCAATTAAATGAGTTCCCAGTCCCTAAATCTTCTGAACTCGAATACATACGTACGTACGTACGTACATGCATTTATAACTAGTGGTGTCAATGTCCAAAATGTATATGATTTTAAACTCATTATCATTTAAAAACAATCATCATCTTACCGTTTATAAGCGCTTGAATGCCTTTAATATCTTAAAAACTGTTCATATTCAGAAAGCTTAAGCGTTATCATCAGCTATTCAAATTCCATACTTACAGAAACATTGGCATTTAGACTGTTTACATTTCAATAGATATTTTACAGATCTTACTGATCTGTAAAATCTTACTGATTTTACTGATCACGGTAGACAGAATACCCAACTGAGGCCGCAGCACTGAGACGGAAATTGACGGTAAAAAGTTTGAAGGGTGTGAGAGGAGGAAAACCTCAAAGCAACAGCTGCACTGTGAAACAACTGTTCGGAGTAGATGGAAAGCAAAATTAAAAAAAAAAAAAAAGAATATGAATGGAGGTACAGTAAAATGAATAAAAATGTATTGCATCTCGAGGCTAGAAACCCAAAAGTAATGCCTACAGTGCATCGCTTGAAATGCACTGACGGTGCTGCCCACCCCTACTGATCGTACGAACAATAATAATTGTTGTTTTGACATTCATAGAATTTGAATTTTCCGTCATCTGCCCTCATGATGTTAAATGTCATTCCTTTCTTCTCTCCGCCTCCAGGCACACCGTCATCCTGATGGTGTTGACGTACATCCTGCCCTTGCTGAGCATGGGCTTCACCTACGCGAGAATCGGCTGGACCCTGTGGGGCAGCAGGAGCATCGGGGAACAGACCCCGAGGCAGGTGGAGAGCATCAGGTCTAAAAGGAAGGTAAGAGTCCTCAATAGCAGTTTGCTTTTTATGGGGAATGCGGGGGGGGGGGGGGTGGGGGGGGGGGGGGGGGGGCGGGGTGGCCGGGTGGGGGGAGTAGTTTAAAACTTAAATATTTTGATTAGGTTGTATGTATGTATGTACGTATGTATGTATGTGTATTATATACATATAGTATATATATATTGTGTATATATAATCATATGTATGATACATACATATATATATATATATAATATATATATATATATATATATAATATATATATATATATATAAATAAAAATATGCATATATATAAATATATATATATATATATATATATATATATATATATATATATAAATATATGTTATATATATATATTATACATATAATATATATATATATATATATGTGTGTGTGTGGTGTGTATATATATATATATAATAATATATATATGTATATATATATATATATTCATAATATATGATTATTATATATATACACACACACATATATAATATATATATATTATATATAATATAATATATATACTATATATATATATATATATAGGTATAGGTATATATATATATATATATAATATAATATATAATATTATATAATATATATAATATAATATATACATATCATATATATATATATAAATATATATATATATATATATATATATATATATATATATATATATATATGTATATTTATATGCATGAATACCTGTCAACCACCAAACCGAAAAACTGGGGAACACAAAAAAAAAAAAAAAAATTCTTCAACATAAAAAGACAAAACGAAATTCCATTTTCTTTCAGCCCCCCCACCAAAACACACACACACACACACACACACATACACACAAACTCCCCCTACCCGCGGAAACCACTCTTAATTCCTCATCGGACAGAACCGATACAACAAAAAGAAGAAGAAGGCTTAATTCATTAACTTAACAAAGGTTCGAGCGAGATCCTTTCGACCGTTTGTGTTTGCAACCCCCCCCTCTCCCCCTGACGCTTTTTTTCCCTGGCAATTCAATTCGTAGAGTTTTTCTTTGGGCAGCACAAATTGCAGCACCTACCGAGAAGGATCAGTAATTGGATGGGGGTGGCGTGGGGGGGAAGGTGGAGGGTCTGGCATCTTCATCACAAAGGCCAAGGAAGTGTTTGTTTGTTGTTACTGTAGATCTTAGCTACTATTGGAATGCTGCTAATGTGCTGGTCTTAAGATGGTTTGACTTCTCTCCAGTGAGTACATATAAAATATTCAGCCATGAAATCAAATGTGATACCATCCGCTTGAAGGATAAAGATAAACACGTATACTCGTACATACATAAGTATTATACAAATTCATATAGGAAGGTATTGTTTGTGTGCTTGCATTATATATATATATATATATATATTATATATATATATAATATATATATATATATATATATATATATATATACTTAAAAAATCACAGTAGATGCACGTGACTTCATTAAATAAGCGAATACCACAGGAAAATGATAGTCAGAAATCCAAGCGCTTTCGTCTTTACTAAGACATTGTCAAGGAACGAATGAAATACAATTGGAGAGAAAGTTATCAGATAAACAACAGATCAAAAACACCAGATGGTTAGTTGTCAAAAGGGTAAAAATTAAAAGAGATAATCCAGGATGATCGGATATCACACGGTCACAAACCTAAACAGATTTGACCCAAGCCGAAATTACAAAGTATCTTTACTGTCCAAAACATGTAAAAACTGAATATATTAATTTTGTTGCTTACATTTATCTACAACTTTTTTTTATCATGAAAACATCAAGTTTAAATAAACCAAGACTTAAATTTAGAACATTTCTATTATTTGACTTGATGAAACCAGATTCAATGATGTTCCTTTTAACTGTGTCATTACATGGAATTAAGGCTTTATTAACTGGAGTCAAGCAAGAGCCTTAATCCCATGTAATGACACAGTTAAAAGGAATACCACTGAATCGCTGTGTCATCAAGTCAAATATGGAAATGTTCTCAAATTTAAGTGTTGGTTTAATTTAAAATTGAAATTAATAATAAAAAAAAAGTTGTAGAGGAATAAAGCAACAAAAATTAATATATTCAGTTTTTACATGTTTTGAACTGTACGGATACTTTGTAGTTGCTGTTAGGGTTAAATTATGCTTTGGTTTGTGACCGTGTGATATCCAATAATGCTGGATAATCTCTTTAACTTTTACCCTTTTGACAATTAACCATCTGGTATTTTTGATCTGTTGTTTAACTGATAACTTTCTCTCCAATTGTATTTCATTCGTTCCTTGACAATATCTTAGTAAAGACGAAAGCGCTTGGATTTCTGACTATCATTTTCCTGTGGTATTCGCTTATATATATAATATATATATATATATATATATATATATATATATATATATATATATATATATATATATATATATACGTATATATATTATGTGTGTGATTATTATTAACGCTGTTTACAGTAAATATAAGAAAAAAATTTTGAACGTGCAGAACAATTCTTTTAAACTAAACTATACGTCAGAAGGCAAATGTTTATTTCAGTTTACCCTGATGTCTGTTGCTAAAACCTGCGACAAACTGGAGTTGTTGTTAACCAACCCAGTTATGATAAAAGAATTCCCTAACACCCCCTTACCCGCCCCCAACCCCACCCACAAAATATAAATCTCATATCTATTTTGGACGCAGGGGGCCCAACTTGCCGTGTATTCGGGAAGGTGCTATCGCTTGTCCAAACTTCCAAAATAAACTACGGGAATAAAAGTCGTTAAATATTTCATCTTCCTCCTCCCGCCAGCCTCCCATCTCCCCCTCCCCGGGAAGAGGGGGAGATGGAATTTGCATTTGTTTCCTCTCGCAAGTCTACGCGAGAAAGAAAATGGTTCATTTCGTGCCGGGGTAAAAAAAATAAATAAATAAGAATAAAAAAAGGAGTTCTGACGGTGTAGATCGTTCGCGAAAAAAAATATGCCTCGCTCTTTGATCAATCGTGTGAGGCCAATCGAACTTGTTATTATGATTATCCAAAGAAAACTCATAATCACATGAGTCAATCTTTGCTGACGAAATCTTTCAAACACAAATATGGCGTTGTTGCGATTTTTTTTTAACAAGTTTTGAAAGGCACGAATACATTTTTATTTGTTTATCTATTCATTAATTATTTTTTTTAATTAGTGGGTTCTCTTGTTTCCGTATTTCCCTTTACTTCCTCTTACTTCTTCCTAATGAACGCCTTAATATTGTTTGGAAGCTTGAATTTCAGGGCACTGGCTCCTGTGTGGTTATTCCATGGGAATAGGTTTCATCTAATAATAATAATAATAATAATAATAATAATAATAATAATAATAATAATAATAATAATAATAATTATGTACACTTAGCTGTAAGTCTGACTAAAAAACGAAAATTTAATAGGGAAATTCACAAAATTAAGACACCATAATTATTATTTTTTATTACAATTATTTATGTGATTTTTACTGTTACATCAGCTACTGCCACTAAAGGCGTTGCATTATGCAACTGCAAGTACAACATCAATAACAATAACAACAATGGGAAAGTAAATCCACGGATGCTTTGCATATGAACGGACAAATCGCTGAAAAAGGAAAAAGCTGTCACTGACATCTCACAAATTTAATCACTGACGCTTAAAAGCATCGTAATTGAGAGATGAAACAACAGGACGCATTTTTATTTTTTATTTTTTTATTTTCACCGTTTCCTTTGTAATGCTGGAATGTTATTGCTGTAAATTGCACATCGCGTAATCGTAGTTACTGGATTCTCTTTGACTGGTCTCTTATCGAATTGCTGCCTTCTCTCTCTCTCTCTCTCTGTCTCTCTCTCTCTCTCTCTGCTTTGCCAATCCGAATAGCATACTAAATGCATACGCTACACCGTCAACGCACTTATCCATAAAGATAAAAAAAAGATAAGATGCATCTAATACGAGTTGGCATCAGTACGTACAGATATTTCTTTATATCTATATAATTTCTTGTATTATTATAAATTAATGTAAAGTATATTAACCCGCATGTCTTTCAAAACCGATATTTTTATTGTTTAAAGTCCTATGGAGCAATAACCATACCCTACGTTTATCTCATCATTATTATTATTATTATTATTATTATTTTTATTATTATTATTGCTCTATCACAGTCCTCTAATTCGACTGGGTGGTATTTATAGCGTAGGGTTCCGGGTTGCATCCTGCCTCCTTAGGAGTTCGTCACTTTTCTTACTATGTGCCCCGTTTCTAGGATCACACTCTTCTGCATGAGTCCTGGAGCTACTTCAGCCTCTAGTTTTCCCAGATTCCTTTTCAGGGATCTTGGGATCGTGCCTAGTATTCCTATGATTATGGGTACAATTTCCACTGGCATATCCCATATCCTTCTTATTTCTATTTTCAGAACTTGATACTTATCCATTTTTTCCCTTTCTTTCTCTTCAACTCTGGTATCCCATGGTATTGCGACATCAATGAGTGATACTTTCTTCTTGATTTTGTCAATCAACGTCACGACTGGTCTATTTGCACGTATCACCCTACCTGTTCTGATACCATAGTCCCAGAGGATCTTTTCCTGGTCGTTTTCTATCACTCCTTCAGGTTAGTGTTCGTACCACTTATTACTGCAAGGGAGCTGGTGTTTCTTGCACAGGCTCCAGTGGAGGGCTTTTGCTACTGAATCATGCCTCTTTTTGTACTGGTTCTGTGCAAGTGCCGGACATTCGCTTGCTATGTGGTTTATGGTTTCATTTTTCGTATTGCACTTCCTGCATATGGGAGAGATGTTATTTCCATCTATCGTTCTTTGGACATATCTGGTTCTTAGGGCCTGATCTTGTGCCGCTGTTATCATTCCTTCAGTTTCCTTCTTGAGCACTCCCCTCAGTAGCCATTGCCACGTGTCATTGCTGGCTAGTTCTTTAGTCTGTCTCATGTATTTTCCGTGCATTGGTTTGTTATGCCAGTCCTCTGTTCTGCTTGTCTTTCTCCTGTCTCTGTATATTTCTGGGTCTGCGTCTACTTTTATCAGCCCTTCTTCCTATGCACTCTTGAGCCACTCGTCTTCACTGGTCTTCATATATTGCCCCAGTGCTCTGTTCTCGATGTTGACGCAGTCCTCTATGATTAGTAGTCCCCTCCCTCCTTCCTTTCGTGTTATGTAATAGTCTGTCCGTATTTGCTCTTGGGTGTAGTGCTTTGTGTACTGTCATATGTTTCCTCGTTTTCTGGTCTATGCTGCCTTCGTCCATTCCACTAGTCCTGCGCAGTATCTGATTACTGGCACTGCCCATGTGTTTATGGCTTTTATCATATTTCCGGCGTTGAGTTTTGACTTGAGTATTGCCTTGAGTCTCTGCATATATTCTTTCCTGGTCGTGTCCTTTATCTCTTGATGTTTTATATCCCCTCCTTCCATTATTCCCAGGTATTTTGGTATTTGTATCCAGTCTCATCTTATTGTGTTTGATGTTGTTCCCATCTGGTGGTAGCTTTATCCCTGCAGTCCTTGTTACTTTGCCCTTTTGTATGTTGACTATGGCGCACCATTTTTCTATTCCAAACTCCATCCTGATGTCCCCCAGATACAATCCTTACAGTCTGGATTAGGGTATCTATTTCCCTTGATGCTGCTTACCATACAGCTTGATGTCGTCCATGAAAAATTCAGATGGTTATAATTCTGGTTTGCCTGATTTTCTTGAGTTGGTACCCAGCATCCACCATCTTTGCAGTACTTTTCCGTCATGGGAATCATGGCTTACTACGAAGAGTAGTAGGGGGGGAAAGTGAGTCGCCCTGGAAGATCCCTCTCCTGATATTAACCTCTGCTAGTCTTATTCCAGAGCTTGTAAGTATTGTATTCCAGTTGCGCATTGTATTTTTGAGGAAGCTGATGGTGTTTTCCTCTGCCCCATATATTTTCAGGCATTCTATTTACCATGTGTGTGGTACCATGTCGAAGGCTTTCTTATAGTCTATCCATGCCATGCTTAGGTTGGTTTTCCTTCTCTTACTGTTCTTTTTTTTTTTTTCCTTACCATTTGTCTCAGGAGGTGGTCTTTTGCTCCTACACTTCCTTCTGCAGCCTTTCTGTTGGTGGGGGTGGATGGTGTTTGTATCCTCTAGGTAGTTGTATAGCT
>NC_061090.1:53150712-53170712 GCF_015104395.2 Macrobrachium nipponense | reverse complement strand
ACTCCATATCTGAAATATGGTGACATCGTTTCTTCAACAAATGATAAACAGTATAACTAAACATTTGAAATATGGTGACATCGTCACTTCAACAAATGATTAACAAATAAATAAATCCACATTTGAAATACTGGGTGACATCGTCTCTTCAACATATGACAAACAGTATAACTCCATATTTGAAATACGGTGACATCGTCTCTTCAACAAATGATTAACAATATAACTCCACATTTGAAATACGGTGACATCGTCTCTTCAACAAATGATAAACAGTATAACTCCACATTTGAAATACGGTGACATCGTCTCTTCAATAAATGATAAACAATATAACTCCACATTTGAAATATGGTGACATCGTATATTTTATATATATATATATATATATATATATATATATATATATATATATATATATATATATATATATATATACATACACAAAACATTCTGCCCAAAAACCATGTCTATTTTGTCAATCCTTTGTTCTCCCTGATAATGAAATTAATGACAACTGGATGGTTATTTTACTGTCCTCGTAAGAAGAACATTATCGGTAACAGTTGAGGGAACAACTTCACACAAAAAAAATAAACTCATGCCCTCGGATATTCGCCTAAAGAATTCAACAGCCATTTTCCTGAAGCAATCAAAAGCAAACAGAGGGTCCGTGCTTGGACCAACAGGGTATTCAAATAGCGTGATAACTCTGCATAAACATGGGAGGACTCTTCATTAAGACGAAGAAATAGAGCAGGATGTGGTGCTGGGGAAGGGGAGGAGAGGGGGAGTTAATAGAGTAGTTAATCACCCCCACGCACCTCTTGCAAGGGGAGGGGAGGGGAGGAGGGGATTCAGAGGGAAGCGTAAAACAGTAGCAGTAGTTAGATCAGTAAGTAGAATTGGCCGTTAGGGAGACAGATAGACAGACATGCTTAGACCACGGACACATAATACAGGGTTAGACCAAGACAGAAAAGGAAGACCACGGACAATTATTAAAAAATAATAATAAATAACCAAATCGATAAAAATGTATTAATAAATACAAAAAATAAATAAATTATTTAACAAATAGATATAAATTTATTAATAAATGTAAACGTATCAATAAATGTAAAAAACGAAATATTTGAACCAATTACGATACGTATTGCATCATTATTTCATTACACGATTTATTACAATGTACACGCTATAACCGACGCCATTAAAGAGCGAAATATATCCACTCATCCTTCAAACACTCCAAAAGTAGCTATATCTATGCTTTAAAAAGAATAAATTAAGGGCCTCCTGGTGATGAATGATTGGATGCAATAAGGACGGACGAGTGGGTGCCATAAATCCGGTTGATGTAGCTATAATAGTAAGTAATTAACGGCTCTCTCTCTCTCTCTCTCTCTCTCTCTCTCTCTCTCTCTCTCTTTAGTATTATTTGTCTATTTTATTAGAATATAAGCGTTAATATCATGGGATAACAGCTCCCTCGTTAGGCATTTTTCCCTTGGAGAGAGAGAGAGAGAGAGAGAGAGAGAGAGAGAACGCAGCTCAATTCACAACTCATTTTGCAATGTAAATTAATTACTAGCTGCTGCCTGCTGCATATTATATATATAAAAGCTATTGAACATTTATTCTGATGATAAAAATGACATTATAGCGGTACTCGCCCGAGTTGTATTGACATGAAAGCATATTAGAATCCATCAACATATTATTATATTAGTAAAATCTGATATGCAAAGAGAATGGCTTAGACCTAAATAATATATATATATATATATATATATATATATATATATGTGTGTATGTGTGTGTGTGTGTGTGTGTGTGTATATAGTATAGTATATATAATATATATATATATATATATATGGTATGTGTGTGTGTGTGTGATGTGTGTGTGCGTATATAATGTGTGTGAGTATATCTCCGGCATTTGAAATTCACACAAATTAATCATAGCGATACATAACATTAAACGCTGTGGAACAAGTTTAGAGAGAGGAGAGAGAGAGAGAGAGAGAGAGAGAGAGAGAGACCCTCCAAAAAAAATAACTATACAAATTCCGCCTTGTATTTCCTTCTACTCTCATTTACCCTGGCATACACTTCCTTGCCATTAATTCATTCCTCAAAGGACTAAAAAAAAATAAGAGAGAGAGAGAGACTGAGAAAAGAGTAATCATTAGCGTGATTACCCATCTGGAAGACCACGATGTATTCATTCTCACTTCTTTCATCAAGACTAGAAGCCTGCGCGACTGTGTCGCAAAACGTTTCGGGCGAATTGGCGATTCAGTCAGGCAAACGTTTCATTGCAGTGGCTCCCTCCCACCTCCTCCCCCCATCCAGCTGACTCCATATTCATTAAATTCATGCTCGGCATCGCTTGCTTGCGCCGAGGGAATGAAGTGCCGTAACGACTCTAGAATATATATATATCATTTACATTTACAAGATATATCGTATTTCTATATTGTTTTTTTTTTCAGTGGCGTTTTTTTATATATCATTTACATTTACGAGTTCTATAGTATTTATAAATCGGTAATTTTTTTCCAGGGCGGATACGTTTTCAAACGTTTCGAAAATAGAATGAAATCTAGCGTGAATTTTACGAAGAAAAGAGACGTCGTGGTAACTGCTTACTACTGACCATTTCAAGGCCTGCGGTGCATAGGTTTTCTTAAATATCTTTTTAAATATCAACTGTATCTTCTTGAAATTTTGGCCCAACATGTTTTAGACCTTCCGCTAATGTATAGTAATATAACTAAGTATCTGAAATTATTAATAATGGCACTTTACTCTTGAACATTTCCAATTTTCTTTGCATTTGACTGAGACTTTCGGACACCGTTCTCTCACTGTTAACAAAATATGAATGAAAGTGTACCGTACCACGATTATGACGTATAGTGTTTTACATTTTTTTTATTACTTTATGGATTATTGTTTTATGTAACCAAGTTAGCTTATGCAATAAAGTTTATTAGTGTTTCATTATTTTGGGAGATTATTATGACCTCTTGGTTTATTTAGAGTATTTATATACTGGAAAATATACCCGCTGATAATTAGAGGGGCAGTAATTACAAGCTGTTCAGGTGTGTTTATATAGTCGCCCGCCTTCCACCAGCCCATCCTGAACTCAATGCCATCGAGCAGGTATGGGCACATATGAAGCTATATGTACGTTCATCGTTACGGCATTTCAACAGGGCAGACCTAAAGGCCAGATTGATGGAAGCACGGCTTGCTGTCACTAAACAGGTGTGGGAAGGAGCTGTCCAACGAAGTCAAGCTTTCGAGAACGAATACTGGCTTACTGACAACGTCCGGGATTGCATAGATCCAATCGTTGTCAACGTCGCCAGTGATGACGAGGACGATCTGTTTTTAGACAGTCATGGGGCGCGAGCTGAAATATCCTTATACGTGTGTATATATAGTCTTGTAATTAATAAGTTTTGATATATCTATCCACCAGTTTTTTTTATTTTGTATGTCTATGCTGTTTTCATGGTTACTGCAAAAATTTACTTCAAAATCTGTAAAATTTCTGTATATATTGTACATACTTTATTGGATATATATAATAAAATAATGTATATAGTGATCTTACTTTTAAATAACCTATGGTCGGTTTTTTTCCTTCCATATTTATATCTCCAATAATAATCTAAAATTGCCACTACCACACCATTCTCATGGAAATAGATAAGAAAGGTACATGATAAATAAAAACATACAAATGGCTTTATGAAAAGTAATCAGTAATAAATGGTAGTTCGTGTACATTTTAAAACGTAAAAAAAACATATGGTTGTACACTATTCCATTCATAAGTATCAGACAGAGAAAGAAAAAGAGGAGTGGGCGGGGCTTCTTTCCTAACTCTTTGGCTAAGCCAACGACAAGTGTTCGTATATTTACAGCTAATACTGAGGAAATTGAAAATTTTCTAAGTAAAGTGCCTTAATTATTAATTCAGGGTACTTAATTATATTGCCATATATTAGCGGAAGGTGTAAAACATGTTGTGCCAAATTTTTAGGAAGATACAGTTGATATTTAAAAAGATATTTAAGAAAACCTATGCATCGCAGGGCTTGAAATGGTCAGTAGTATACTTACTGGTACTATCTATCTATCTATCTATCTATCTATCTATCTATCTATCTATCTATCTATCTATCTATCTAATCTATCTATCCTATATATATCCTATATATATATATATATATATATATTTATATATTGTATAAATAAATAATTCTTCTGTTAAAACAAGATAGGTCTCATGTAAAAAAAAAAAAAAACATTAAACCACTCTGGTTTACATTTAAGCAATATAGTTCTTAGCGTTGAACCAGAGTTTATTTTAATGGGCCTTTTATACTTGAGATATATATATATATATATATATATATATATATATATATATATATATATATATATATATATATATATGTATAACAGAATCACGAAAGTTAGGAACGTGATAAATCCATAAATAAAGATAAATGCCACGAAGGAAAAATAAACTAAGGAGTCTGCGAGATCTTTCGACTTAAAAAGCCCTTTTACTGAAGCAGTATCTATCTGCTTCAGTAAAGGGCTTTTAAGTCGAAAGATCTCGCAGACTCCTTCGTTTATTTTTCCTTCGTGGCATTTATCTTTATATATATATATATATATATATATATATATATATATAAATATATATGTGTGTGTGTGTGTGTGTGTGTGGTGTGTGTGTAAATGGCTACCTATGCAAAACTAAAAGTTCTCCGTTGATGAGAGAGAGAGAGAGAGAGAGAGAGAGAGAGAGGATCCGCATGTAATCGCGTCGTCAACATCCCGAGATTTATTACATAAGGATTAGAGGTCCTTTTGAATATTGGATTCGCTATCACTGGTGATACCAAACGGCGCGGCGTCCCTCTCTGGGGGGGGGCGGGGGACTGGACCCCGTCAGTCAGTCAGTCAGTAAGTCAGACATAGAGAGAGAGACAAACATAGAGACAGACGGACATAATAAATAGACTTCGGATTTGCGACGAAATATGTAACGCTATGATTACGCTCCCAACGAGGTAAGTAGCGAAGGGGGTGAGGGGAGGTGGAGCGTGGTGGGGGAGTGGGGGTGGGGGAGGGGGCGTGTCTCCTTTGAATACACACGTCATAATTAAATGGATTCGTTAGGGGATTGATGGAGCATTTCAAGATTAGCTGCTGTGCCTATAGCTTGCTGTGGGCCTACATTCCATGGAACCTGCGGTTATTCAGCAACGGGACCAACGGCTTTTTACGTGACTTCCGAACCACGTCGAGAGTGAACTTCTTCTGTCACCAGAAATACACATCTCTCTCACCTCAATGGAATGCCCGAGAATCGAACTCGCGGCCACCGAGGTGGGAGGCCAAGACCATTCCGACCACGCCACTGAGGCGCTTATGATCCCAATATCGAATTCAAACCTCTGGTTTTATTTTACTTTTTTATTTTTTTTTTATCATTATTTTTTTTTTTTTTTGGTAAGTGGGAGATTCCTCGAAAACATCTCAAGACAACTTCACTGAAAGTCGTCCTGATCTCCAGAGGATGTCCTCAAATGCCTCCTCTACAACTGGAGATGTTTTAATGACAAACAATTAAACAGACAGACATACAAACAGGTCTTAACCTTACCCACCGTCACTAACGAAGGTAAAAGAAAACTATTTCTTAAAAGCAGCTTAGATAATTAGCGAATCCTCAGCGTCAGTCTTGAAACAAAGATAAAAGAAGTAAAGAATGCGCAGAAGTATCCTCGGCGCAGTCGAGTTTTCTGTGCAGCATATATTGCAGTACGAAACTCTCAGCCACGGCCCATGAAAATCTCAGGTGTGGCCCATGAAACTCTCAGGTATGGCCTATGAAACTTTCAGCCACGGCCAGGTGGTTGCTTGTGTTGTTGCCCCATAAAGCGATACTAGACGCACGATCACGGCTAACTCTTACCTTAAAATAGAACAAAGATTTATGAGGCTAGAGGGCTGCAATTTGGTATGTCTGATCATTGAAAGGCCGACGATCGACATACCAATTTGCAGCCCTCTAACCTCAGTAGTTTTCAAGATCTGCGGTCGGACAAAATAAAAAAAGTGCGGACTGACAGACAAATAGCCACGTCAGCCGTTTTCTTTTACAGAAAACGAAAAAGGAAAATAAATAGAAAAAATTCTGGCACTATTTCTTTTTTTCTTTCTATCTCTGAGAGAGAAAACGATGGCGCGGTTAGGCATCGCCACTATCTGGATCCTCTCATTCATTTCCCGGTTGTCACAGCCTGATTTCCGGCATTCGCTGTTAAACAGCCGCTTATATATTCTAATCCAAAGTGAGTGAGCCGACGCAGTCAGTCGCCAGCTAGACATACGCACAGACAGACAGACAAGCTTAGGCAAGAGTGAAGATACTGGTACGTAATTGTTAATTTCTTTTAATTATTAGTTTTATTCTTACATGGGTAGATAGCTATATATCGGGTACATGGTTGCTAATTCTTTTAATTATTTATCTTTTTTCTTACATGGGTAGATAGCTATATGATTGTTAATTTCTTTCAATTATTCATTTTGTTCTTACATGGGTAGATAGCTATATAAGCACGGAAGAAATTCGCACAAAATGATGTCCTGTTACAATAAATATTCAGGTGGCTGATGCAGAAGTACAATAAAACACATTCAGCTGGCCGATATGGATATACAATAACCATATTCAGGTAGACGATGTGGAAGTATGTGAATAGAGAGAGAGAGAGAGAGAGAGAGAGAGAGAGAGAGAGAATGCACATAGCATCTCCAAGTTATCACGAATGTTGCATATGGATCTGAATCCCAGGGAGACATAAATCCGATCGCTAATATGAAACGACGTCATCTCTCACGATGAGGAGGAGGAGGAGGGAGAGAGAGCGAGAGAGAGCGACAAACATACGAGCGGCATAAATAGACGAGCGTTTGCCGAAATTATACGAGGCCATAATTATAGGGAAAGCGATGCCCTGAATAGATATCATCACAATTGAACGAGCCTTCCCGTCGTGGGATATTCATATGGGTCGCTCAGTGGAACGTAATATCTAGATGGCGTGCAACGCGTTTCTCCAAAGCAGAGGTGAGGAATCATCAGAAATTAAAGAGTTGACAGTTAATATGAACAGAACAATTCCTTTAATTTATCAATTCCTTGAGCTTTCTTGGTCTTTTCTGATTAAAAAGGAGTTGACAGTTAATGTGAACAGGACAATTCCCTTAATTTTCAATTCCTTGAACTTTTCTGATATTTCCTGATTCAAAAGGAATTGACAGTTAATGTGAATAGGACAATTCCTTTAATTTTCAATTCCTTGAACTTTCTTGATCTTTTCTGACTAAAAAGGAGTTGACAGTTAATGTGAACAAGAAAGTTCGTAGAGTTTCTCTCAACTGAATGGAACGTGTAACCTTTTAATGTGAACGGGATAGTCTGTTTATTGATTTATGTCTATATATTTTTGTGGGCTTAAATATTTATCTAAAATGAGTGTTTTATGCAAGATTATTCTATATAATGTAAATAATAATAATGTATTCCTCTAGCTTTGTAAGTCTATTATACTATTTAGTCAATAAAGTAATAAAATATAAAGTCCCTTTCTCTCGACTGATTTGAAGGTTCCCTTTGAACGCGAACAGGAAAGTTCCAATAACTTTCTTTCACTCCACTCCGCAAGCTTTCACTATACCTATTCCCGGAGCTCTCGAAGTAGACAGGCAAGGGAGTCATAAATATTCTGCTAATCTGATAACCATAAGCCTATAATGCAGGCGAATATGCTAACAGGCAGGCATGTATATGGCGTCAGGTTATAGGCGAGGTGGCAACTTATTCGTCAACAATAAAAACTTTCTTTGTATGGTGTTTGACGTTTCATGGAACCAGTATGGTTATTCAGCAACGGGACCAACCAACGGTTTGACGCGACTTCCGAACCGCGTCGAGAGTGAACTTCTATCACCAGAAATACACATCTCCGACCCCTCAGTGGAATGACCGAGAATCAAACACGCAGCCACCGAGGTGGCAGGCAAAGACCATACCAACCACGCCAATGAGGCGCTCTTGTCAACAATAAGAAGTTAGGATGAAGGAAATATTTGCGCGTCACATTATGATTAACGATAAGTGAATGAGGAAAGTAAGATTAAAATTCCAATCGTTACCCAAAACTTTTTCTAATTTTGTATTCAATACATAGTAGATTAACGATTGAAACTATTTAAATAAAATAACACGCTACGACATCTAAGATCACCCACCTACCCCGGTCATTCCTTCCCACACACAAACACTCACACATACACAATAGACGAGAGAGAGAGAGATGAGATGGACAGGGGAAGAGAGTGCCTGGTTTTAAAGAATATGAGACTTACACCGCTATCAATTACTGGATGAAAAGGAGCAGAAAACTAAAGTAAGGCTGCTACTATACATCACATGTACTATGCATAACTGATGGCACTCCGGTGTCCTCGTCCCCTGCTTTGTGATGGTCTCTTAACTCTTGTTAAACTACCTCTCTCCTGGTCTCCATAAATATTGGGTGATCCTTGTGGAATCGGGGATCCTGAAATATGGACGAGGGAAACAAACAATTTACCGAGGGCTCCAGTATTTAAGGGAAGACTGTGCGTTGTGTTCTCTCTCTCTCTCTCTCTCTCTCTCTCTCTCTCTCTCTCTCTCTCGGTTTCTTCTGGATAAATGTGATGACCACGTCGTTTTCGGGTTCATGAATTTTTAGAATTTTATGATAGTTTTGCCAGGATAGTAATAATAATGATAATAATAATAATTAATAATAGGAATAATAATAATAATAATACTAATAATTATTATTAATTATTTATTATTCATATCATAATATTTTCATAATAATAATATGATTATAATAAAAAATATTATTATTATTATTATTATTCATACTATTATGATTAATATTACTGCTCGGGATGTGATTAAGTTTCTTATGATATACGTTTTCTACTTGATAATTCAGAGAGAGAGAGAGAGAGAGAGAGAGAGAGAGAGAGAGACTCTACCAGCATAGTTTACAGAAGCCCACTGGCCTATAAGATAAGGAAACCCTTTGGTAATATTTCCGTTTGTGGATGGCCTTCTTCTTTCCCCCCAGTCAGCTAATTAGAGTCAGAGGAGAGATTAGGGCTCCTAATTGTTTTAAGTAGGATCAACCATTGAGATGGATGGCTGGCTGTTTGTCTGTCCGTCTGCACTTTTCCTGTCCGCCCTCAGATCTTAAAAACGACTGAGGCTAGAGGGTTGCGAATTGGTATGCTGATCATCCACCCCCCAGTCATCAAGCATACCAAATTGCAGCCCTCTAGCCTCAGTGGTTTTTCGTTTGATTTAAAGTTAAAGTTGGTTGTGATCGTGCGTCTGGTACCTATAGCAATAACACAGGCCACAACCGATTTTCATACAGCATTATACGCTTTGTAGAAAACTCGATTGTAGCCCTCTACCCTCAGTAGTTTTTATCTTTTTAAGGTTAAAGTTAGTATATCGTGCGTCTGGTACCACTATAGGTGCCAACAACACAGGCCACCACCGGGCCGAGGCTTCTTCGATGTGTCTTCAGCGCATTTTTTTGTTCTTACTTGTTATACTATATCTAATTACAAATGTCACTATCTGCTGCATCCAGCAGTCTGAAGTAAGCAGGCAACAGTCACACCGAGTGAAACTATGCCGAACAAGATGGCTCCTTCGTCTCTCTCTCTCTCTCTCTCTCTCTCTTTAACTCAAGCGATCCGTGTAAGCCCTCTCTGATTGATCTATTCAAACGTTAAGAGCCAAAGAGAGTCATTTTGCCTTCCAAGGACAAGAAGCTACCTGGTGGCTAAAGACCATTCGGCCATTAGATTCCCAAAGATGATTAACTGATTGACTGACTGACTGAATCCCTCGGAGTGATATTATGGCAACCGCTGGCATCAAGGCCAATGTTACGTTCTCCCTCAAATGGCCTCAATATAAAACTAAGAAATGCGCCGAAGAAGAGGTTTCTATACAGCGTCTAATGCACCAATGTTACATTCTCCCTCGAATGACCTGATTTTAAAAGTAAAAAATGCGCCGAAGAAGAGTTTTCTGTACAGCGTATAACGCTGCATGAAACTCTCACACACGGCCCATTAAGCTTTTTCATGGGTGGCCTGTTTAACCGAAGGGGAATTTATTCAGCGATAATAGAATTGCCGGCCGACGGGCACGAACCATCGATATCTTCAATTCTAGGGCTGGCAGTGAAGCCTTTGCCCACCCCCACCCCGCCACTGCAAGAGGATATAAGTTTATGCCGTCTCCCACCTCAAATACCTGCCATGCTCAGGTATTTTTAGTTTTGGAGACTTCATCAAAACCCACCTCGTCCTCGGTAGCGTTGTAGTGCTTTTGCCCGCACGTGGCCATATAAGTCATATCACATTACCGTAATTCATATACATATATAGAGCTACAAATGTCCTTTAATATCTAATTCCCTCTACCCTAAGGAATTAATATATTTTCATATATGTTAACCGAAGGGCCTTCGGAATTTATTCAGCGATAATAGAATTGCCGGCCGACGGGCACGAACCATCGACATCGACATCTTCAATTACGAGGTAGCTCGATATATGTACATGAATCACGGTAATGTGATATGACTTTTATATATATATACATATATATATATATATATATATATAATATATTATATATATATATAATATACCCAATGAAAATTAAAATAAACTATGCTGTAGTTTACTAGAAATAATTTTTTTTTCTATACTGTTTAACATGGAACATCATTTAAGATTTTTTTTTTTTTTGTTTTTTTTTTTTTTTTCCATTTTCATTCTAATAAATAAATCATATATATCCTATCCTAAAATTCCTCTATCTTTAACTCAACACGGAACACCTTTTTAAGATTTTTTTTAAGCTCTTCCTAAGACCTTTCCTACCCCTCAACAACAACAGCAAAGTAGTTTGTAGGCTTACTCCCAAAGTAAGCAAAAAATGCAATTACATTAGGAAATGGGCCAAAAAATTATCGTAATAATACTACAGTTTTAGCGATAATTCATAATGATGCAATATCTTGCCGGAAAGAAGCACTGGCAATACCGTTCAGATTTGTTATGGGGAATACCCCTATACACAGCTTGATAGAGAGACAAGGGCCATACAAAATAAGCAAACACTCACGACCAAATACCCAGGCTTCTCTCCGCCCACGTGAAACCTGGGGAAAGCATGGCAATGGCTGCTTAAGTCTCAAAAAGTCGACCTATGCCCAGAAGTCCCTCCACCCAAGTGAGACCTGGGGAAAGCATGGCAATGGCTGCTAAAGTATCAGAAAGTCGACCTATGCACATAAATCCTGTTGCAGGATAACGAAGGGTAGAAATGTAAATAGAGAATACGAGTAATAAAAATGGAAATATGTGAATAATGGAAGGGTTGGCATTGGGATGCGTGGGAGTTCAAAGAAGTCGTGTCAAACCGATACTTTTATTTCATACAAAATAGAACGAGGAAGTGAAATATTCCGTTGGTTGCAAATGCTATTTTTGCAGCCACTTAATAATGCAGTCTCTCGTACAAAATACTCAAGAGAGGCAAACGAAATGCACACTGATGGCCTTTCAAAATTTCATAGCACATGGGCCAAGCGGCTCTCTCTCTCTCTCTCTCTCTTTCTCTCTCTCTCTCTCAGTCGAGCATCGAGAGCGGAGGCGATTTCCGAAACAGAAAACGAACAAGGGAAAAGAAAACGGAATGAATTCACCGGCTTTCAGAGGAGCCGTTGCAAAGACCACAAAGCCTCGACCGAACCCCTGAAAAATTGAACAAAGCTCTTCGGAATGTCGTCAGCATTCGGGTTTAAAATAACCGCTGAAAGCAGAGTATTCGATGGGCTTGAATTGCTGTCAGTTTACACGAATGACGCCCTTGGCATAAGTTTCCTTTTATTCCTTTTTATATATTTATTTTTTTTCGCATCTAGTACTTCATAAAGTGGCCCAAGGTAATGAGGCAGTAACCATCAAGACTAACACTGGTACCATTAATACTATCATACGAATGGGAAGTGGATGATGAGACACGAGAACAAACGACAACGCATAAAGCGACGAAGAGAGAGAGAGAGAGAGACCCTGTCGCCAAAGCCCCCGCCATGCTCACTTATTCAGTGACTAGAGAGGGTATTGCGATCCCAGGTTGAACCTGTGACCACGATTACTTTAAACTTCCACTGAGGTGGGGCTCTGCCATTAGGCAAAGCAGTGTAGGTCTGTGAAAGGCATTAGTCACAGTTTTATGCCTGAGAGAGGCATTAGTGTACAGCACTGTGTCTGCGAGAGGCATTAGTACAGCAATGTCTTTCTGACAGGCATTAGCACATCATTGCCTGTCTGTGAAAGGCATTAGTCAATATTGTAGGTCTGTGAAAGGCATTAGTCACCGCACAGCATGTCTGTGAAAGGCATTAGTCACAGCACTGTCTGTATGCGACAGGCATTAATCACAGCACTGTCTATATGCGACAGGCATTAATCACAGCACTGTCTGTCTGTGTGAGGCATTAGTCACAGCATTGTCTGTATGCGACAGGCATTAATCACAGCACTGTTTGTCTATGACAAGCATTAGTCACAGCATTACCTGTCTGTGACAGGCATTAGTCGCGGCATTGCCTGTCTGTGGGAGGTATCAGTCACATATAACAACTAAAATAATAATATTATTCAAACCCTTTACAACCACGTCACGGACTTCAACTGCTGTGATTGCTTTAACGGTCCCTGTTGGCTGGCAGAGTCAAGAGGTCCGCAACATGCCTCTTATTCCCTTTCATATCTTTGCATCTTTTAGCGAAGGTCCGGCTGGCATATGGCCGTAGTAATCAATACCAGACAAATCGTAATACCACCGATCGATAATTCTCAATCTTCTGATCAGCGTATTTAAACAAAATGGTCTCATAAATGCTTACAAGAGTGACCACCAGTGAAGACAAAACACCGCTGGCATAGAACAAGCTCAGGTCAAGTGACCTTCTGTGGATATATGAGAAAAGTGGTGGGAAATTTAGTCACGAATCGTGGATTACTTAAACGGATGACATGCACCCTTAAACAACAAGCCTGGCTTCTCCACCAACGATATCTCTTCTTTTCTGGTTTGCTTACTGTATTCTTTCTTTTTTTGCCATAATTGCCAATAATTTTGTTGCCAACAGTTATCAGTTTTTCATTATCATAATTAATGCTACCCATTTTTCAGCCAATTTCAATAGCTGTTCAATATTAGCCGAGCTCTGATTTCGTGGCAAGAGCAAATTAACAGTGTTTTCTGGGCATTGATTATTAACAGTTTTCTGGCCACTGATATCGCCAAGTTTATAGATCGACCTAGGAATATTCTCAAAACATTCGACTAACTTAAATTTAAAGAAGTAAAGCGCTGTTTCACATAATTTATCTTTGTTTATGTGAAACAGCGCTCTACTTCCTTAATATTCAAGATAAACTGCAAAGTAAACGAATTGATTGTGGAATAGAACATTCAACTGATTCACATCCCAAGATCTAGGGGAAGAAAATCCATGCAATCTTAATGTAGAAGGAAGCTATCCATCCTACATGAGATACAGTTTCTAACGTAGGAAGAAATACAGTAGAGCTTTTCACAAACTAATTGCCTGAATTAATTCCAGTGACTGCCAAAGCTGAATATTTATGCCGCCAGGGGTTGTAAGAGAATTGTTAGGCTTCCTGAAATATAGCAGCTCTCTTTCATACCTCCCACAGAGTGCCCTGTGATTGGTCGGGCGATTGGCCAATGGGAAACCGTGGTTTTAGTTTACCTTTTCCTCCACTGATTCTGTTCACTGTCCTACGCACACCAATACTTATATCAAATGGAATCGCAAGCGTCGCGACTGTTGTTTTGATTTCTAATGATTGCATAGTTGATATAGTCGTTACTCTCTCTCTCTCTCTCTCTCTCTCTCTCTCTCTATCGCTGTATGTACACCTATACATGCGTGTATGTATATGTGTGCATGTATCAATATATATTAATTATCAATTATCTATCTATATCTATCAAAATCTATCTATCTATCTATCTATCTATTATATATATATATATATATGTATATCTATGTATAAATATAAATATATATATAAATATATATATATATATATGTGTATATATATATATAGAGAGAATAGATAGATAGATAGATAGATAGATAGATAGTAGATAGATAGATATATATATATATATATATATATATATATATATAGATAGATAGATAGATAGATAGATAGATAGATAGATAGATAGATAGATAGATAGATATATCTATATATATATATATATATATATATATATATAGAGAGAGAGAGATGAGAGAGAGAGATGAGAGAGAGAGAGAGAGAGAGAGAGAGCGGTGGGGGGTGGGGGGTGGGGGGTTCCCCATCACAAATAACACAGCATATGTACAGTACATAACGAAACTGCGAACTTGGATTAAACCTTCATTATGAGCAATTTTGATCAATCAAATACCCCAAAATAAAAAAGATATAAAAATTATTTACACATGCACTATGACTCTCGCATGACATTCTCATTGAACGTTGGTTCCAACGTTCTTTTATGCGTTTGTGTGTCCTTGATATTCACACTTGTGATGATCAGCCGCATCATGGCACTTGCGTGTCCAATAGATCACTGGTGGTAACGATTTGCATACATAATGTATCAGTGGGTATTGGATGGCGGAGGAAAAAAAAGGAGGTGGGGGGGGGGGGTCCTTTACGGTGTTAAATATTTATGACTGCTGAAAGGGGGAACTTTTTAGAATAGGGCGGTGGCTATTAAATTTTTTTTTTTAATTAAAAAAAATCTTAAACGTGTTTTTTTTTCACATCAGGATAGAAAGATGGACGTCAGGTGGTCATCTTCAAGAAAAAATAAACAAATTATCTTAAATATGTTTTTCTTACGTCAGAATTGAAAGGTAGTCATCTTCAATACAAAATAATTTTCTTAAAAATGTTTACCTCAGAAAAGAAAGTCGGTCATCTTCAATACAAAATAATCTAAAAAACGTTTCTTTTACGTCAGAATAGAGAGGTTGTCATCTGCAATAAAAAATAATTTTCTTAAAAACGTTTCTTTACGTCAGAATAGAAAGGTTGTCATCTCTAAAAAAAAATAATTTTCTTAAAAACGTTTCTTTACATCAGAATAGATAGGTGGTCTTCTTCAATGCAAAATAATCTTAAACACGTTTCTTTTACGTCAGGATAGAAAAGTGGTCGTCTTCAAGAAAAAATAAAAAAAGTTATCTTAAATAAGTTTTTCTTACGTCAGAATAGAAAGGTGGAAATCTTTAAGAAAAATATTTATCTTAAACAGGTTTCTTTTACGGAATAGGTTCATTTTTTTAATCTTGTAAAATTAGCGAAGGAAATATATCTCGAAAGAATTATTGAAAGTGAAATCTTTTAACTAAATTAAACGGATACTAGGAAATAGATTCTTTCATGGGGCGCATTACTGGACTGTGCCTTAACGTATATTAAAAAATTGTTTAACAACTTTTGTGTTTGACGTCTAAGGAACAACGACATGATTCATCACACTGGCTAAAAAGGTTTATCAAGACATCAAATGACAAACCTTTTAGTTTCCTATAAAAGCGCTTAAAAAGAGACCATATTCACGCCACGCCTGCTCACAATGTACCCGAGATCGGAGGAGAGAAAACGTTTTCATGGCGGAAGCAGTGTCCATAAGGAAGACAGTTTTCGTGAACGGCATCTATGAAAAAACGCAGTTTCTGTAAAATGAATTAGAAATAAAAACCAGAACTTTTTATTTCGTTTCCATTTTACAGAAACGATTCCATTTGATCCGTTAAAGATATACAGAAGAAAAAAAGTTCCGCTCTTAGATAAATCCGAACATTTTCGATAAACGTTTTCCTTAAGTAGTGGAATAAAATCGTTTTCACACCCGTCCCTCCGAAAACACGACGTTTGCCTCCTAAGCCAAGCAAGCATTTAGCTGAGAGGCTTTGCTTGAAGTCAGGAGAACAGAACCGTTCTTCCAAACCTCAACCAACAACCCCTCCCCCTCCCCCGCCTACTTCAAGCGCTGGGTCGTCTTCGTTATGCTTGACGTGCAAGCACTGCTGACATGGAGGCACTGACGGGCGAGCAGTTAATGGAGAGAGAGAGAGACACACACACACACACACACCACACACTCTCTCTCTCTCTCTCTCTCTCTCTCTCTCTCTCTCATAACTAATGTGTTAAATAATTCTAAGTTATTGTCCTATGTAGAAACAAAAATTAAAAATTCTACGCATTACTATTTTGTTGACGTAACTATACACAATTTGAAAACGAATAGCTATATCATTATGCGGTAATGTAATGTGCATCGCTTGAAAGAGAGAGAGAGAGAGAGAGAGAGAGACTTGTAGTGGCGTGATGCAGCCTGGAATACGAAGCTTTACAAGATTAAGCTTTGGTTGACCGGGCTGACCAACTCCAAGCTCTTTACTTCACGGCGAATCTCGTTCATGCAAATAGAGTGGTAAAACAAACACACACGCACACACCATTTTACGCCGTTGCGATTCGGGGAAAGATTGCATTTTCAATCTTGGTGAATGTTGGAGTTTTTTTAAGAAGTTTTTTTCTTTTCTATTTCATTCTTTATGCTTCTTCTTACGATGTCCTCTTAATCTTAATCTTCTTCTTCTTCTCCTTCTCATTCCTTCTGTTCCATCGCCTTCACACGATCCTTGAGGGATAATAATAATGATTAAACTCTCAAGATCCCTTCTTTATTCACCTTCTATAATTCAGTTTCATCCTTCCCATCCTCTTCCATCTACCAATCCTCTTCGTTTCTCCACCTCTCCCATCTGCAACGCTACCGGTTAGATCTCCATCCCTATAGCACCGCACCCCCCCTATAAAAAGCACGCACCGCTTCTAAAAATGTGAAGGAAAAAGCGAAGGCGCTGGAATTTATGTATATATTATATATACATATATATATATATATATATATATAGATATATATTATATATATCCTTAATATGGGGATACAATCCACAATGAAGTAAAATCCTCTTGTCGTTTAAAATATATATTACTTGAACAAGACCACAGTTGATGGTCGAAAGCTTTATTCCTGTACAAGTAATATATATTTTAAACGACAAGAGGATTATACTTCATTGTGGATTGTATCCCCATTTACTTTGAGGTACGACATAGTACCTGGCTTCTGCATATATATATATATATATATATATATATATATATTATATATATATATATATATATATATATATCGAAGGTAAATAAGGAAAGGATCTTGATAGTTTAATCATTCTCATTATTATATATATATGTATATATATATATATATATATATATATATATATATATATTATATATATATATATATATATATATGTATGTATATATATATACATATATATATATATATATATATATATATTATATATATATATATATATATATATATATATATATATATATATATATATATATTATATAGGGTATGATGTATACGTCACATAAACCCCAGAGAAAATAATCCCTTGGTTTGTATTTTCACACTTCGGCCTCTATCATTATTATTGCTGTTAATTGGATTTCCAGTCTATATGAGGCCAATTAAGTGCGCTTGTTTGATATTCTTTCAACAGCCCTTATCAATGGGGCCTTTTGACTCTTGATTCCTATCGCAAGGGCGAGGCGTCTCTCTCTCTCTCTCTCTCTCTCTCTCTCTCTCTCTCTCTCTCTCTCTCTCTCTCTCTTTCTTAATCCTGTCTGCGACTTAGTCCCCAGATAGAACATTTTCCGTTCCAGCCTTATCAAGATTTTCATGTGCACATAATTGCTTACTTCTATCTCCCACCATCCTCCCAACCCCCTCCTCTCTCTCTCTCTCTCTCGCTTTATTAGCCGGTGAAGTTTTGTAAAGAGTCATAATTTGTCTTGTGTTTATCATTACCTGAAGTACTGAAAAATCCGTTGACAGACTGAACGGGGAGATAATCTCTGAGATCTCGAGAAATATAAATATTTCAGTACTAATCACCAGTAAAACTACTGATACTTTTGTATGTATATAAAAAAGGGAAGATTCCATAAAGACGGTATGTTTACTGGTGCATCACGTCATCTATGTTTCTATCATATCATCTTAACAGTTTCCTATACTAGAGTTCGTTTTACACTTACTCGGGGAGTAAGCTTACAAACTACTTTGTTGTTCTTTTTGTTGTTGTATTTGTTGTTGTGGGTAGGAAGGGTCCATGGAAACCCTAAATAGGCCTGAAAAAGGTGTTTCGCGTTGTGTTAGATACAGGAATTTTAGGATGGGATAATGATGATTTATTTATTAGAATGATAATGTAAAAAAAATAATAAATAATATGTATTTTTAACAGTACAGAAAAATTATTTCTAATAAAATATAGGGTAATTATTGTAATTTTCGCTGGAGAAACAAGTACCAATTTGGTTGTAGATTTTAATTTACGATAATTTAGGAATATAATGTTTACAACTTGCGCGCGAGAGGAACATCTTGCACGCGCCTTGAGTAAGCTGGAGGTCGGATCGCGCCTTCTTACATCTACAACACTGGATTTCAGCCCCCATTATCATCCATATTAACGTGGCCCGACCACCCGCCCACCAAAGTGACCAAGTGGACAACTCTTGACGGGACACAACGCAGCCAGTTTGAAATTGATGGGGAAAGAATCGGCAACGAACAGCACCAATAGCTTCAATAATGTGTAGAGACTTTTTTTTGTTTTTTTTGTTTTTACGTTTTAAAGCCAGTGGTGGTGCCACCTAACGGCCAGTATTAATCACTCTCGCGTGGAAATATGGCCGAAGAAGCCCATCACTTATGTTTAGCCGGGGAAGTCGTCGCTTATGTGTTGCAATATATCTCGCGAAATTGCGTGGAAAAGGGACATGGCGTGTGTGAGTTTACTACTCGCTGTCATTCTGTAATAAGTCGCCAACAGGATGGACGGGCGCCCGCTTTGTATTTTTTTTTTTTTTTTTTTTTACACATGAACAATTTTTTTCATTTTATTACAAAAAATCCTTTTACATTGTTATATGAATGTGCATATATTTATATAAAATATAGCTTAAAACTAACAAAAGTTACTGAACCACCAAATATAACATATTTATATTTTATAAAAATATAGCTTAAAACTAAAAAAGTTAACTGAACCACCAAAAGTTATACATGTTTCATAGTTTATATATATAAAAAAATTAGCTTAAAACAAAAGTTACTGAACCACCAAATATGAATGTACATAAATTTATATTCATATTAATGTACATAAATTTATGTTTATAAAGTATAGTTTAAAACTAACAAAAGTTACTGAACCACCAAATATTAATGTACATAAATTTATATTTATAAAATATAGCTTAAAACTAACAAAAGTTACTGAACCACTAAATATATACTGCAAATATATACAATACAGTAAATCATTCATATTCATATCCAAGAAATTCGTACAAAATAAACCTGTACACTTTGGAAAATAGCAGATGTTTACTACAGTTCATTGAAGTACTTATACGCTACTATTTGTCTGTTAGATTGATGGTCACGGCATATAAGAGCGCTGTTACTTCTACGCCGTATAAGAATGACTCAAATGTACGAACAAATATCATTACCCAATAGGAATTCTTTTTTATATATACTATTTTCTCGCTTTCGACTTATTCTCTTTCTATATTATTCACTGACGTTGATTTGCTCTATT
>NC_061090.1:53143212-53145712 GCF_015104395.2 Macrobrachium nipponense | reverse complement strand
CCTCAAGAATGATTTAATCTCTCTCTCTCTCTCTCTCTCTCTCTCTCTCTCAATAATCTTCAGCCTCTTAGTCTTCACACGAATGTGTCTGTGCATTCCCGTGATAATCCGACGATAAATGTAATCTGTGCAAAGGCAGAGATCAGGCAGCACCTTCAGAAGGTAGAAAGAGAGAGAGAGAGAGAGAGAGAGAGAGAGATAAATGGTCGCAATTCATGCTTCTTTCACACCAAAGTTGACTCAGCCTTCTGCCTACCACAGCCATGTCTGCTTTGCTTTCCTGCCTCCCTCACTGCCTGCTTGTTGCGTCAGCAGGTTGTGGCAGAGGGAGAGGGTTTGGGGTGGGTGGGAATTTTGGATGCACCATCTGGAGGGGGGAGAGAGAGGGGAGAGGGGAGGGGAGGGGAGGGGAGGGGAGGGGAGGAGAGTCCCTTAAATATTCATGGGATTCGTGATATCCGTCTAACCAGCGGCGGCCTGTGTCATCATCAATGAGGCAGAGCATAAGAGAAACAAAAACGCTTAATACTGCAGGTCGGGGCCGCTGCATTACACACCCTTTCCATCATCATCACTATGTAAGTCTCTCCCCACCAACGCCACTTCCCACCCCACCCCCTACCACCCCCCACCCCCACAACCCCGGTAACAAGTGGCCGTTACTGGCTGTCGGCGTCGAACAGGTAATATGTTGCCGATTATGCTTTCATTCGGTCTGCTTGCGCGGCGGACTGTCTGTGCATCCACGCGAGCATTTATATGCTGTTGTTGGTTTCTTGCTCTCTCTCTCTCCTCTCTCTCTCTCTCTGCAAACTCTACATACCGGGAAGGAAGGAAACTAACCGGTGACTCAAGGGGCACTGCATGACCACGGCGAAGTTCCAACTGCGATCCTAGATAGGATGACGGTAATATCTGACCATAGGACCATGGGACCTATTACCCACTGTATTATCTTCATATAACGCGAGCTTGGCCCCAAGAAAATGATGTGGAATACTCATTTACAAACCGTATATATATATATATATATATATATATATATATATATATATATATATATATATATATATATATATATATATATATATATATATATATATATAAAACATAGTTGGTAAATGAGTATTCCATATAATTTTCTTCGAGATAGTTCGCTTTCTCTCTCTCTCTCTCTTTCATACACACACACAGATTGCATGTTAGTTTGTATATATATGTACATATATATTGTCGGTATGTAATAGAATATATATATATATAATATATATATATATATATATATATATATATATATATATATATATATATATATATTGTCATATAAGAGCGAAAGAGAGAGGAGAGAGTATGAGAGAGAGAGAGAGAGAGAATCCATCTAGGAATCGATTAAAAACCTTCATTACTATCCCTATACGCGCAAAATTGACCCTCCCTAAGAAAAAGAGAACACTCTTACTACTCAAATCATCAGCGTTAATGACCTGAGTCTTCAGAAGCGGAGAGAGAAAGTTGCTCTCTTGACGAGACGAGCCTTTTCTCGCAAGAGATAAGACGAAGAAGGCCTTCCTTCCTTCCTGATGACCTGACGTCATTTGCTTGGGAGGAAACGACACGATAAAAAGAACAACAGACCGCAAGCAAAGGAAAGGAAATTATTATCGGCTTCGAAGCCTTTTGTTCGTAGCTGATGAATGAGACAGGACAGGAGAGAGAGAGAGAGAGAGAGAGAGAGAGAGAGAGAGAGAGAGAGAGAGAGGGAGAGATATATATATATATATATATATATATATATATATATATATATATACAAGTATTTGCTAGCGGGTTTTTTTATACATCTATATTTCCGACTTTTCTTTTCATTATATATATATATAATATATATATATATATATATATATTTATATTATATTATATTATACATATAATATATATATATATATATATATATAAAATATACAACAAAAAAAAAAAAAAATAATATTAAAATATATATAATACCCACATTTGGAAATAATATTTAAATAAAAGTTATATAAAAAAATAAGTTTAAAAAAAAAAAAAAAAAAAAAAAAAAAAAAAAAAAAAAAATTTGGAAAAAAAAAAAAAAAAAAAAAAAAATATTTAAATTTTTTTTTAAAAAAAAAAAAAAAAAAATTTTCTTTATATATATCTATATATACATACATACATAAAACGACTCAATGTACGAAGAGCTCAATATACATTATAAATAAAGGTGGCGAGAGCACCCTCATACACACCCCCCCCCAAAATATGGCGGAGGGGGGCTGCAGATTTATGGAGGTCATTATAACCCTTTTCACGTCCTCTGGAGAAGCTAATCCGTCCCGGCGAGATACCGCGATCGCAAATGATATGGTTGGCGATCCCGTGCTCTTCCCCGAACGATGGACATTTATATAATAAAATAATATAATAGTTGGGGTCGCGCTATATCATTAATGGGAGGGAATTTTTTCCCGTTTTCTGTTGA
>NC_061090.1:53125712-53138212 GCF_015104395.2 Macrobrachium nipponense | reverse complement strand
ACAAGAAAGATTAGAATTCACCTCTGAACAGAATTAAGTTCACGAAACGAGAAAAATTTGAATTCAGGTTTGAACAGAATTAAGTTCATGAAACAAGAAAAATTAAAGTTCAGTTTTGGACATGACGAAGATAAAGAAACAAGAAAAATTAAAGTTAAAAATTAGGGTTCAATTTTGAATGGGATGAAGTTCAATATTTGAACAAAATTAAGTTCACGAAACAAGATAAATTACAGTTCAGTTTTGGACGGGATGACGTTCAAGAAAAAAGAAAAATACAAAAATTAGAGTTAAATTTTAAAAAGAAACGAAGTTTAAGAAAAAAATAAAAAAATAGTGTTCAATTATGAACATGATGAAGTTCACTTTGAAGAAGGTAGGTGGGATTCCTACCTCATGCATCTCTGAAATTAAAGGTATATTCTACTTCCTGCTGCATAAATATGACTAAGGTGTATCATCTATATTAATTTAAATCTAATAATTGTAGTTAAGAATTAATACTAAGAGCTGTGTCAATTTGACATGGTATTCGAGCAAACTACGTTTCCTATCAATCAACCAGGTTAAAACAAACCTTTTTTTGAACTTGGTCACATTAATTGCACTTTTAATGATAAAAAATGACCATAATTTTTACAGCATTTCGTGATTTTTACTTTTTGGAACACGACCAAATTTATTGCACTTATAAAGGAATCAACAAACATAGCAAACTACGTATCGTATCAATCAATCAGGATAAAAAAAACTTTTTTGGAACATGATCACATTAATTGCACTTTTAATGATAAAATAACGACCACAAATTCAACAGCCTTTCATGATTTTTATTTTTTGGAACACGACCAAATTAATTATACTTATAAGGGAATTAACCAACATTCAACAGGTTTTCAAGATGTTTCCATTTTTTTAACTGGTACAGTATATCTAATTATATCTAATTCTGGCGATGTTAATTATAAAGTGTAGCCACTTAATATGATAATAAATGATAATCATTACTTCCTTGAATGTATCTTATAATATCCTAGGACCTCTGGTCAATTTTAAATTCCTGATTAGTTTCACAACATCTTTAAACTGTTACTTTATAAGATTATAATGAGACTTCATTGTAGAGGAAGCTTATCTAATATGCAATTAACTGATAAGAGTTTCCACCTAACAGTATTTGAGTTTTGATTGGGTATCCTCAAATACTAACTAGGGTTGTATTCAACATTAGCTGATAAAATTCTTCGAAGTTTATAAGGGCCCGTAACCAATTTTCTTGACGAATCATCAGGAAGTTTGCCCTACAATGAAGTCAGTAGTAGCGTCCTGTTCTTAGTGTTGTATTGATATATTTTGTAAGCAATTGCACGGAGAAAAAAGTCTGAATGGAGTAAGATAAAACTGTTGAGCTATTTATGCAGATGGCTATTTAACGTGCAATGAAACAGACGAAACTTAGGTAAGATATCAATTAGATCAAAATTTTTTTATTATTTTAAATTTCTCAACGTTTGTGCTACTTATTGTTCGGATTCTTGTTAATAGCAAGCTAACACTTATAATCTTATTAATCCTCTTTCATTTTCAGAACTCAGTCAAAAAGAAAATGTACATAATTGTTAAAAGCTTTACTGTGTCAAGTAGGGTTTATTTAACCAAGTTTTTCATTTATATTTAATATTTTGGCAAAAATCCCATGTGTAACAGATTATTAATGTACTTTTCATAATCATTCTCCTTTTTCTTATAAATTGCACATCTCGGAGAGCACTAACTGTTAAATGCAGGAATTCCCCAATTTTCTCCACCTAGAACTTCTGGAGTTAGTAGATAACATACAATCACCCCACAAATAATGAAATGTCTGGATTTCTAATTAAAAAAATTTTTATTCAGTGTAAAGTGGTAACTACAGCTGACAATTCTTAGTGGATCTTGTAATATATTAATCAAGTACTTAATATTTACAGTAAAATCAGTGTACTTTATGACTCTTCACAAAAATATAATTGCAATCCCTCTAAGGTTTGTACGACCATACGATAAGACAGCCAGGTTTAATACAGCTAAATAGTTTCTTATAACCGCACAGTTCCATATCCATTGATATGCACATTCCTGGCAAGCGTAAGATCTTGCTTTTCCAATGAAGTTGAAATACGTGAATATCTGCAAGAGATTAGACCAATTCAAGAGAAATGTCAAAAGGCCCAACAGTAAATTAAAACACTGACAATAAATTTAACAAATGATCCCATCTTCCAAATGCTTCCTATTCAGTTTCTGTACCGTTGCAACCACCTCACCCCTACCCCACCCCACCCCCCACGCCCACTGTAACCCCACTGACCTGCACAATGTACACTCATTCATTCTACTACGATAACCAATGAATGACACCAAGATATCATCAACATTGCCACGCCCACTAGACCCTCCTTATGCCGTTGTACGTAGAGAAAGACCTCAATAACATCTCCCTGACCCCCTCTGATTTCCACCTGTGAATGTGTACGCATGATGTAGGTGTGTGTATGTTTGTGTGTGTGTGTGTGCGTTTCTTCTCCCACCCGCCATTTACGTTTGCTCATTTGTTAAAATAATTTTTTTCTTGTTCTCTCCCCTTGTTTTCCTGCAGATTCCGTAATGGTTTCAAGAAAGTGTTTTCCGTGTGTCTTCGCGGGCTAACCTATGAGTGATCCCTAATACTCTTGCTTCTTCTCCTACTGCTCCTACCTGTGTATGTATCCTCTGGGGAGCCCTCTCTGTCTATTTTTTTATCTACCTCTCGTTATTTTTACTGTCTATCGTAATTTCCTTTTTATTTTCTTTACCGTCTGTCGTTTCTGTTGTCATGGCTTCTTTTTCGTTCTTTTCACTGCGACTGTCTGTTTTCATCTTTGGATTGTCGTTCAATTTATTTTTTACCTTTGTGACTGTTCTCATAGTTTGGTTATTTTCACTATACGGTTGTGGCTTTGATTTCTTACTTTAAAATAGAAAAAAAGGCTGTTTTCTCTTCTTGATGTGGGGAAAGATAATACTGAGTTTCCCCCCTTCCTCAGTTGCTTTATTTAGCTTCAGAACCTAACATTGTCTAAAATTTACTGATATTAAATGTAAATGCTCATCACTGGGATCTGTTTACCTCTAAGAATCAAACTAAGTGTTTTTCCTCTAAGAATCAAACTAAGTGTTTTTCCTCTAAGAATCAAACTAAGTGTTTTTCCTCTAAGAATCAAACTAAGTGTTCTTACGCAACATCTCATTCAGCTTATTTTAATTAGTAAATCCATCTGAATGCACGGCGCTGGAATGATGTGTTGTTTGCTGAGATATCTATTAGTGTGCCGATCATGTCAAATTCTCCACGAGGTCTTTCCTTTTCCTAAGGATTATTTTAATTAATATTGCATGCTTTTTTGTGTTTTTTTTTTTATTACTAAGAGACTCTTGACTTGCAATTTAGCTTTTCATTAGTGTGATGATTTGTACATTATCATAGAATACAAGCAATTTCGTCTTATTATATTTTTTCATTTTTTCTTATTGCTGTAATTATGTACAATTAATATCATTAGTGTTCAGCAGTTAGCCTTGCCTAAACATTCGATTTTCTTTTCGTATTTTCTTTTTTTTTTTTTTTACTGAGAGACCCTTGACTTGCAATTTAGCTTTTCCTTAGTGTTATGATTTGTACATTTGTATTATCATAGACCACAAGCAATTTCGTCTTATTATTTTTTTCTAATTGCTGGAATTATGTAAAATTAATATCATTAGTGTTCAACAGTCAGCCTTGCCTAAACATTCCACAACTAAATTCAAGACGCTCTGCGACTGCCTCTAGCCTAATATTGCCAAGAAAAACTATATTAACCCCGTTAATTTCATTCGTATCTCTGGTCCTGTATTTTACTAGCAATATTTAAGAACAGCATTCAAAAGTTGACATATAATGGATTATATTTTGCTCGAAGCAAATATAACGAACAGATCGTTCACAGCCATATTTAAAATAAATATTGTACGTAACATATATAAAATAAAAAAAATAAAAATGTATGTATAATATATATATATCTATTATATATTATATTATTATATATCTACTAGTTATTAAAAATGAAATTTTAGGGTTTTCTATCGAAAACAAGAAGAATTATTGGTATAATATTAATATAATATAATATAATATATATATATAATCATTATATATGTTAAAATGTAATATTTATATGGGTTTCTGAAATTTGGGTTTTCTATCAAAAGAAGGAAACTTATGTATGTTATACTATATGTATTATATATTATAATATATATTATAATATAATAATCATATATATATATATATATATATATATATATACGTTATATATATATATATGTGTGTATAGTAATTAAATATATTATAATCTAATTATATATATATATAATTATATGATATATATGGCGTAAAATGGTATTTATCAACATTTATACACTTCCTTTGGTAAAAAACCATAAATTTCATGTTCAACTCCATAGGTGAAAGAGAAAGTGATCGTCGAAATATTTGTCAGAGTAATTTCCAATTACGTGAGTAGGAGGTCAATGTAATGGTTTCCATGACAATTAACACTGGATAGTAACATACTATCTTCTCAATGTGAGGAGCGCTTTAACGTCCTCCTCATACGGTGGAAATAAATTAGTAGAAAACCTTTCCAAGGACAGAGTAACCCACCTAACAGCTTTTACGATATCGTTTCGTTGTGTTATTGAAACTTTCGAAGTACAGATTTTATTTCGTTCTCTTATGGAAACGAAAATACAAATATTTATCACCTCATCACTTCAGACGCGAATGCATTACAAGCACTCTCCCTCTCTAAGGAAATGGTCATTAACGTGAGATATTTTCCCCTGAAGAGAGATCGCCCAGAGATTTTGCTGATAAACGAATCGATCATTTCTTTTTTTAAAACTTGCCAGGGAATGAACAACGAGATTCCCTTTTTATAATTACCAGAGCTCCCTTGTGGGTGAGTGAGGCAATTATCCACCAACGGGAGATTTATTTGGTAGATATAATCGTTAGCGAACTTTCTACGGCGAGGAATTAATTTCTTACGATAATTAAAAACATGAAGGCATCAACGGGGCTTCCATCTTTTGATGAAGGTCAACATTATACATATTACGTGATGATAAAATTGCATTTGACTGAAAACACGTGGTAGGTAAAGTGTTCCAAAATCCGTGATTCGGATATGGGCAAGAGAATACTTTTCCATACAATTAAAATATGTTACTAAACATAAGTGAAATAAGCAAGAAATAAGCAAATAAACAAGGAAAATAAATTGAATTTGTAGGCATATGAAGTGTAGCTATGAAGCAATAACTTGTTATTCCTACACGACAAGGATATTGTCTTTTTTTTTAAAGTATATAATGGATGTAGGCTTGACATACGAGCCAGCTCCGACATACATCAGACGATATCTTATGGTTGGCTTTCATTCTTAAAATCTTTAGTTCTTGATGTTCAGGAAAGTCAACGGAACTGATATGTGACGTGTAATGATAACTTCTAAAAACCCTCAGAATTTCCACACTATAAAAAAGTCACTGTGAATTTTTAGATGAGGAATATAAACAAAATCCATGAAACATTTTTTTGAGAATTACAGGAAAATAGAAAAGAAGATCTTCAAATATTTCCCCAAAGCTATTTGCTACTAAGAACTATGCACTAACTTGGCGAAGGGGAAATATGTAGAACATTCTGAACACGATTCAAAATCGTCCACGTTAATCGTCCACATGTAAGAATTTAATGACTAAAGAAAATGAAGTGAACGTCATTTTTTATGGTGAGGGGGAATGAGGTGAAGTACCCAGAGATAAGTGAATAAAAAATCAATTTGTAGGCTACAGTAGAAGACATTGCTGCAATGTTAGGGGAGGAAAGAACATTACCATCAGAATGCATTAACTTTGCACGTGTTTGAAGAACATTGTTGAAGTTATACAATTTTTCCTTGTACATTTTGGATGAAATGAACAGCACTTTTTATTTCTCTTAAGGCAAAATTATTACTCACGTTTGCTTAAATTGACAGTATATTCTGGTAGAAAAATTGTATATAGCCCCTTGATTTTTATTGACAACTTTATCTTAAATTATTTTGATGAAAAGAAATTTACTTATCACAGAAATGTTAACCAAACTGTTTTATTCCTTTCTCATTGTCATTTTATTTTCGAGTTATTGTTGTATTCTGAATTTGCAATAAAGTATCGAGAACTACTCGCAGTTCCAGACAGATAACACTGAGTTATACATACACACACACACACACACACACCCACATATATATATATATATATATATATATATATATATATATATATATATACATATATATAGATATATGTATATATATAGAAGTATTATATATATATATATATTATATCAGTACATGCTGTCTTCATGAAGCACGCCTGTAAACCGATTTTTTTGTATTAACATTATTTCACTGTATAACTGAACTCACGCATGGCATATATAGAACTCACAAATAAATCTTCCTAAAGTGGCTATAGAGTCACGTCTTTACAATAACCTTTTATAAGGCTTTTCATATCTTCCCCCACGAAATATATATAACTGAAATTATCCCATGACTGCTGAAGTGGACGTCATGGGAATTTCACTGATCAAACTGATGAAGTTACCATTAGCTTTTAAGTTATTTCACGGGTACCAATAATTTTACTTTTAAAAACTACGATGTTCTCCTACACTATCTATCTATCTGTCAAAGTGGGGGCTTTTGGGAACTGGAATTGGAATCTGGAATCTAGACACTGGAACTGGAATTTGGAATCTAGGCCAAAGCCCAAGCGCTGGGACCTATAAGGTCATTCAGCGCTGAAAGTAATGTTGCAACAATTATCAGAAGTGGGTGAAAAGTAAGTTGGGAGAATACAAACGGAGGTATAGTAAAAGGAATGAAAGGGGGTTGCGTATAGGTGCCTGAAGTGACGCTGCAAAGAACCTCAAGTATTAGAATAGAATATATAATTTAAGTCAAAGGCCAAGCGCTGGAACCTACGAGGTCATTCAGCGCTGAAAGGGAAATGGACAGGTAAAAACGCCTGAAAGGTTAACAGGAATCAACTGTTAGGAGACGGTTGAAAGCGAGATGGAAGAATGAGAATATGAACGGAGGTGCTACAGTCAAATGAACGAAAGGGGCTTCAGCTTGCGGCCGAAGCGACGCCGCAAAGAACCTTATGTAATGCCTGTAGATTATACCACTGCTCGCCATTTATATTTGATCGTTCGCCTTGCAATGAAGGTAGAATGCAACCGATGTCCTCTCGAAATGTATGCATTTATGCTTAACAATGCAATTTAAATAGAGAGCTCCCTAGGTGTGTCATCGAAGGTTATGGTAATGGCGCAGTTTAGGAATACGATTACTTCCGTCTGTTTCCCTTCTACTCACTTATTTGACGAACGTATTATTCAGGATTGCTTCACAATACTGGAACATGGAAATGGAATACAGGAACTACGCTCACGGCTAAGCACTGGGACTTATGAGGTCATTCAGCGCTGAAAAAGAAAAACCTCACAGCAATTGCACTATGCAACAAACGTTCGGAATGAGAATATGAAGGTAGGTTCAGTAAAAAGGAATGAAAGGGGCTGCAGCTAGGGACCGTTAAGACGCTGTAATGCACTTAAGTAATACCTACAGTTGCCCGCGTGAGGTTCACTGTCGACACTCACCCCCTAACGGGAGCCTTTAGGTTCAGTAAAAGGAATGAAAGGAGTTGCAAATAGGGGCCGTTAGGCCTCTGTAAAGAACTTGAAGTAATAATAATACCTACTGTTGCCCGCGTGAGGTGCGCTGACGACACTAACCCCCAAAACGAGAGCTTAACAACATAAACTGAATTAAAAATAATTCGATGAATAGAAACACGAGTATTTGACTGTGTGAGCTTTGTCGGAATGCATCATTTTTTTCGAGAACTTTCCATCACATATCAGGAAATCACTCCTATAAAGGCCCATTTGAAATCCAGAATCTTTATGAGCGCCATTTTTCGTGATGAAGGTTATACAAATACGCGCGACCCCCATGACCGGGCAGGAGGTGACATTCGGTGACTACCACGCCATCTGTCACTCACACAGTTTTAAGGAAACGGTTAATATCAATAGGGTGGCCGTGTTTGTCAATAAAGTGACTGCCGATCAGAAATGAACTCCTTCTGGCTTCCCCCCCCCCCCCCCCCCCCCCCCCCACCCCCCCCCCCCCCCACCCCCCCCCCACACCCCCCCCCCCCCCCCCAAAAAAAAAAAAAAAAAACCGGGACTCCTTTGTTCGACTGGGATTTTTCGCGATTTCTCCCCGTAATATCCTGTAGATTAGTTTGCTTGTGGAGCCCTATATCCTTTCCTTCCGCGTCGGTATTAATATTCTCCCCTGGATTATGCGGAACCGTTGATTTTGCAGCTGGGTTGTCTCAAAAATAGATTCGGAATATTAGCAGTGGACCTTTGAACTCCCTTCTGAAAAAGGGCGACATGCCCCAGGACAGGGCAGGGGGATTAATGTATTCTATTCAGTTGGTAGTACTTGGTAGACTTTTTTTCCTACATTTTACCCTGGCATCCTTGAGGTGCCAATTTGGATCCTGAGACTTTTATTTATTTATTTTTTTTTTTACCAATTTTGACTTTAAAAATATTGATAGCAACGGTAAACCATGCAATCTGTCTTATTCTTCCGATTTCTTAACTTTTATGAATAATTCTTATATTCCAACTTTTTCGCATAATATCAGTAAGTTTGCTAGGTGGGATTTCTCTCTCTCTCTCTCTCTCTCTCTCTCTCTCTCTCTCTCTCTCTCTCTCTCTCTCTTCTCTGACTAAGATCGACATTTCTCCAAAATCGATCTTGATCAGTCTCCTCTGCTGCGTGTGATTTGAAAATTGACCTGATTTCCATCGATATTTTATTCTGTAAAGACTGCCTTGTGTGCCATAATAGTATTGAAATGGTCAAGAAATGGAGACGTACTATTGTATCACAGCTTTACTAGAAAAGTGCAGTAGATTCACATCAACCGTGCATTTGATGACTAAGCCAGTCCCTTACGACGTTCCTGATTGGCTGTTGATAAGCCAATCACAGGACTGGAAACTCTCCGTCTCTCTCGAGAGTTCACATAGGCAGGATTATGTTCCACCTCTCTCGAGGGTTACTTTTGAAAGACGTATCCCTCAGGAGAGATGGAAGAAACATCCTGCCTATGTGAACTCTCGAGAGAGACTGAGAGTTTCTAGCCCTGTGATTGGCTTATCAATAGCCAATCAGGAACGTCGTAAGGGACGGGCCTAGACATCAGATGCACGGTTGATGTAAGTCTACTATAGCTAATGAATCGTAATAGAAATCAATGAAGACGTAATTCAACGTTAAACGGCTTTTGGTATTTCCAAAATATAGTCGATTACAAGATGGAACAAAGAATGTCAAAACATGAAAATCCAGATTTGTCACCCAAAACCTCTACTGTAGAAACAGATCTAATCCTGTGCTATTCAACCACTTCAGCAAAGTAACTATTTGATATCCTTCAGTCATTCTTTATCTCATATAGCATATAAATGTGGACGTAGTATTGTGCCGTTAAAGAGTTTACGTTATGACCAAAATACATTCTATTACAAGACACCAAAAATACAAAAAAATATCTTTAGTCATTCTTTATCTCTTATAGCATACAAATGTGGACGTATGACCCAAATATATTCTATTACAAGACACAAAAAATATAACAATAGGAAAATTCATCCTTATCACCAAAAAAACCCTACTGCAGGAGCAGATTTAACCTAATATTATCCAACTACTGTAGCAACGTTTGTTTTCCTGTCCTTCATTGATTCTCCGTCTCTTGCAGGTTCCGCAACGGCTTCAAGAAGGTATTTGCGAGGGTGTGTACCTGTATACAGTACGACCAGGAACCAGTGGAGGTCACCCGAATTCACACCACCAGGTTCTCGTGTTCAGGCTCTCCAGAAACACACCACCGAGTATCATGCGATGGTAGTTTGAACTGTTTGTTATTTTTCTTTTTGTCTATCTATCTGTCCTGTCTTTCCATTGACCTACCTACCTACCTACATATCTATCTATGAATCAACATTATATATATATATATATATATATATATATATATATATATATATATATATCACATTATTATGTAATCGCACACATGGTAATTCAGTTGTATTCCACACAGGAAAATGAAAATGGTATGTCTCAGAAAATGCCCAACAGTTCCGTCCTCCAATGGACCTCTTCTTGGAGCGTTTATTAAGGAAACGCTCCAAGAGGTCCATTGGAGGACGAAACTGTTGGGAATTTTCTGAGATATACCATTTTTCAGTTTTCCTTGGTTGGTGGGAAATACAAGTGAATTCTACCATATATGATTTGTCTGCACCACACGTGACACATAAGGCCAGTGATCAGATAAATTGATGATCGTAGAAGTTTCAACTGTGAATAAAACACCCTTAATCTATGAATCAACATTATATATACACAGTATATATAGATTATATATACATATATATGTGTATACACACACGTACACATAAGGACAGTGATCAGATAAATTGATGATCGTAGAAGTTTCAACTGTGAATAAAACAACCTTAATCTATGAATCAACATTATTTATATGCAGTATATATACATTATATATACATATATGTGAGTATACACACACGCACACATAAGGACAGTGATCAGGTAAATTGATGATCGTGGATGTACTACCCATTGCGCATAAAACACCCATAACAATAGCCACTTCGTACACATACAAGGGAACCTAACTAGCAGCACGTCGAAGTCCCATCTCCCTCCAACTACAAACACACACACACACACACGTGAGGCCACATCAGGAGCCAAATATGGAAGAGGAAAAGAGATTAAAAAATGTGGACCACACATCAAAGGAAGGCAAAACTCCAACCCTTTAAAATTGAAATATGGGATACCATATACACTACTTCTGAAGGCCAGCTTTAATGGCCAGTTCGCACTCATTTTTTCTATATTTAATTTTCCTTATATTTTTTTTATTATTTTATTATATTAACCTACATCATGCTAAATGATAATATGTCCTTCAACCTCACAGCATTTTTCGTTCAATATAATTTGGCGTGAAATTCTGATGCTTTGCTTTTGCCACGTTTTCAATTATATCTAACAACCCCTTCATATGAACTGACATATATCTAAATTGTGCCCCTCGGCCTCTCATCTCATTCGCCTCTCATCAGAACACAGACAGTCCCTTCACCTACCATTTCACGTTCTCGTTAATAACCCACATCAAACGTCCTCTCCTTCCTTTCTCTAAAATCATGAAACTCCCTTTTTTTCTGAATTTTCCCCTAACGCAATCTCACCCTAAGGATCCTTATCGAGACTGTTTGATCTTGTTTTGTAACTGTCAGTGTAAAAGTGACGATATGTCCAACTTCGATAGATGAGAACGATACAGCTAATATTATTCAGTGCCTCTCTTGATTCGGCTGGCAAGCTCTCATTCAAGAATTCCTATTTTCTACTAAAACATCCCATTTTCTATTATGTTATTGACTGGCCGGTTTAGACCAGAATTTCTTACAAACGGATTTCCTGGGTTAAATATCTGCAGGGATCATTCCATCACCTAAGCAAACAACAATTGAAAGGAAGGCTTCTATGAGCCCTCAGGGATCCACCAAAATGAGAATTTTAATAACAAAATCATATATATATATATATATATATATATATATATATATATATATATATATATATATAGCACCTTAGCTGCCTAAGATATACAATAAATGACGTACAAGACAATGAAAGTGTATAAGAAATTAACGAGGAAAGAGAAGTTTAAGTGTGTGTGTGTGTGTGTATTATATATATATATTATATATATATATATATATATATAATATATATATTATATATATATATATATATATATATATATAAAGAAAAACGTTCCAAAACAACCTGGCATAGTGACAGAACTCCCCATATATACATTACTATTCCATAAAAAAAGATTTTTAAAGGAATATTTGAACGATACCGTTCATTTCCTCTCCGACGTGCGTTACTCTCTCTCTCTCTCTCTCTCTCTGGCTCCTATTTTAATTAATTTGAGTGGTGCTGTTTTTGTAATTGCGTCGGCAGCCGGAAAGTTTTAATCAAATACCAGGAGGGAGCGATATGTAAAGAACGACTTCTCTCACTCGTTTAACTAGACGTTATGAGTCCCTGAAATTAGCTAACAACTTCACAAGAGACGGAGTAGTGTGTCTTTCTTTGTGATTCCGTGTCCTTGACAGTGTGGGTGAGTGTGTGGGTGTGTTCATGTTCGCATAAGTGCCTGCTTTCAAGCAC
>NC_061090.1:53070712-53115712 GCF_015104395.2 Macrobrachium nipponense | reverse complement strand
AACCATCTAACTAACTAACCGTTACTTACTTTCACCATTCACATAACTATTCAGAGATTTTTCATTTATCATTCTACCGTTAACAACTTCACGTCCATCAAGAAAAATATCAATAACACAACTTTCCATTTTGTCATCATTTTTTCATATTCACCAAATTCACCATCATTATTCATGGCAATATCATTATCAGTCACTTCAGTTAAAACCATCATCATTATCCCATCAGTCGCCTTCACCATAATCATCATCCATTTAAGAGTCATCTAAGATAACACTATCATCAATGTCATCTATAACATCTCATTCATAACAGTGTTAATTTCGTTATCACTGCACCATCATGCAAATATAATAGTCATTATCCTTATCATAAATGTCATCATCATCTTCAATCATAAATCAGTTGGTATCCATATCATTATGATCACACCCATCATCTAATCCCACCACCATTTTCATGAATGTCACTGTTATTGTTATCAAGCATCATCATCATCACCATCAATTGCTCGTTCATGGCACCATCATTAGGTTCATCAATTAACGATTCAATACCTTTATGAATGTCCTATTCATCATCACCATAATTGCTTTTTAAATAACTGTCATTAGCACCATCAATGAACATCCACAGTGTCACAATCATAACAAGCACATTGGTATTCAAGTCTCTATCATACCTCATTCTTCATCACTATTATTAGAGAGCAAAACATTTCCTTTCACCTCATCACCATCATCACAAATAGACCATTATTATCATCTCAATTATTACTTCACTCTGCGTAATTCTTCTTGTTCTTCAACCGCATTGTTAGGAATGTCAACATCACAATCATATTACCATATTACCATAAGTTATGATAAACTCACAATGAATTACGCCAGTCGATCATATTCATTACCATAAATTACGATAATGTCACAATTATATTCATATCATATATTGTGATTTAATCATAATCATTCATCACCATAAATTATGATAGCGCCATAATCATTCATTACCATAAATTATGATAAATTCACAATCATCTTCATTACCATAAATTATGATAGGCATAATCATATTCATTATCATAGATTATGATAAGGTCATATTCATATTATTACCATAAATTATGATACTCGCAATCATAATACCATAAATTATGATAAACCCACAATCACATTACCACAAATTATGATAAACCCACAATCACATTACCACAAATTATGATAAACTCACGATCATATCCATTACCATAAACTACAACACAGTCAATCCTTTTCATTACCATAAATTACGAAGGTCACAATCGTATTCATTACCACAAATCATTACACAGTCACAATCATATTCATTACCATAAATTATGATAAAGTCACAATCATATTCATTACCATAAATTATGATAAACGCAAAATCATATTCATTTTCATAAGTAAAGATACAGTCACAATCATATTCATTACCATGACTTACGATAGCCACAATCATATTACCATAAATCATGATAAACTCACAATCCATTACCATAGGTTAGGGCACAGTCAATCATATTCATTACCATAAATTACAATACAGTCACAATCATAATCATTATCACAAATTATGAAAGTCACAATCATATTCATTACCATAAATCATGATACAGTCACAATCACATTCATTATAATAAATTAGCATTACGATATCACCATCATTGCTCTTCATCAATCACAACTTATCCATTACCATAAATTATAATGAAGTCACCATCGCGCCCATTCTCAGATGTAACATAGCCATTATCATTAACAATCAGAATATAATCACAATCATCCTTATTACCAATTACACCCTAATACTCATCAACAGAGCATGATATACATCAATTATACGTCAGTCATTAACACCATCATCATTACTGTTCCACTTTTTACCATGAACGAACATCATCACCAGTGATCATTCCAATCATCATTATACTGTGATTCACCATCATCTTTAACAGCTACCTGAACCATCGCCTCTTCCATACCCTTCACGAAAGCACACTTAATTGCCAGTCATCGCTATTTCCTGAATCATCATCGTTATCACCGTTAATACATCTTTATCATACTGCATCTATCACCTTCATTGACGAGACTGTTCAACTCATCAGCCTGCTTCTCATTATCGTCAAGGACACATATCTGTATAAGAGTACCTCCTCAGCTGATGTCATCACTGGTGATGGCACTGCTGCCTCGTCCTCACTTAGTCCTTGTCAGCGCTGATTAATGTTTGTTTTCAGTTACATCAGCTGATGTCCATCTAGTGACAAACATCAAGTCCTGTGACTGAAGTACCCGCTTGTATCTGATATATATGCCGTAGCATTTTTCAATTCCATGCCTAATTACGTAAGTCGTTTGATCTTTAATATGGTTATCATAACCAATCATATAATTCTTTGAAGGAGAATATTATTTCAAACTGGAAAAATTAACGGTCTAGACCCAATAAATACGAGATATTTTTCTGAGGGTCCGGGAATGAAGTATGTAAAGTCTAACTTGATCATTATTCAGTAAAACTGGTTAATTCGCTGGTCGAAAAAATAAACTTGTATCAAGTGAATAGGTGACATTTTTTTCACAATCTATCATGGCCAACCTAGCTGCATAGTCATCGGCATTATCACCATTCAAATAAATTACATCATTGTCATAATAATAATATCACGATCATTATATTCACCACCACCATCGCCACTACTACATTCATTGTCCCATTTTCTGTTTTCACTGCAGTCCATTTCATCATCACAGTATCTTAATTCATAATAAGATTCGTCACATCTTCAGCCACGCCTACTATTTCTTAGACTGACTGATACTGATCACATCACACTCACTATCGTTTCTTTTGTCACTTCACTGTATCGTCACTACCACCATCATCGTCATCACCCGCCCACATCATCTTCAGTCACCGTCATTATTTAATCACCACCAAACACAAATGAAGATGTCATATTTGCCAATTCACTCGTCCACTCTCACGCTCGTTTTGGATTTAAAGAAATCAAGAGAGAGAACAAGAAACTGGATGTAAAAGATGTATATATATTCGTTACTTCTCGATGAGTCCGCTCCTCATGTTCGTTTGATTAGACACTTCGTCCCACGTCACTCTCACCCGGAATATTGTGGCGATGCTGCTGCTCACTATCCCATGTCCGCCATCACCCTCTCATCCTCATGATCACCAGATGTACACACACACACACACACAGTAGGTCACCGCAGCGGGAGTTCTCTCACTGAATAATGATGATATACAACCACCACACATTCCTGTCACTTCGCTTTTTAAAAGGTGGAACGACTGGGTTCTTCTTCAACTTCAGCAACAAAAAACCACAACAACAGCAACACAGTGCATGAGTGTATCCGTGTAAATGTGTGTGTCCTGTGTGTATGAGCGTCTTCACGCGTGCCAAGTATGCGTGCATGCACAGGAGGAATAAGTACGCGTTCGTCTCTGCATGGGCGCATTCTCGTATGCACAGAATGCACAGAGAAAAAAGTTCCTTGCACGACTTTTTCGCCGTGCATCAGCAGCACGCCCCTGACTGGACAATGATACACACATTAAATGGTTGTTTTCGTAATGTATAGGTATATAAATACATGCATACAGCATTTTCTTTCAGACGTAATACCGGGCGTTTTTTTTTTAATGCAGTGCTTTTCGGGTACATCTCTGGATCACATTATTAAACGCACGTGATTTCATTCTTTTTTGTATTGATAGAATGTGCCGAAAAACAAGAGATTTTCGTCCACGAGTATTAAAATATACGGAATTTATTCATTCAAGAAAATAATTGCGCGCGATATTTCACAGCAGGGTTTGAAGGGGAGGCGATATTGAACAGAATTATTCATGGTCCCCTTTTTTTTTTATGAAAAACGAGCTGTCACTGGAATGCTCATTGTACATAGATATATTTAATCGCATTTCCTGTGATTCTCAGGTTTTTTTTATTGCCAGCCATTCTCAGTTCAGGTTAGACAAAATTATCAAGTCATTTTATATTGATTGCAGTCAATACTTTCAATTCAAAAACAGGAATTTGTAATAAAGTTCTCTTTATACTGACTGCAGTCCATATTGTCAATTAAAAAAACAGCAATTTTTAATACAAATTCTTTTATATTTACTGGTGTCCACATTTTTCAATTAAAAACCAGCTGTTTGTAATAAAAAGTAAATATTACTTTAGAGGAAAAATGGATACACATGGGGTAACTTGACTCATGCTGACATCATGTAAAACGTCGTAGTTAGCTCACACGTTGGGATAGAAATTAAAAAAAAAACTATTAAATTAAAGAAATATTAAAAGATATCATCCATCCTGGCGGCGAGGGCATATTAGTGATCCGGGGAAAAAGGATATTGCACAATTACTGCACTGCATTTGAACATACCAGAACGCTCGTTGGTGTACTGCAATTCAGAGGTGGAGCGAGGTCCAGAGATATAAAAAAAGGGTTACTCCAATATCACCTTCGTTACCTTTCTTTTTAATGACATTTGTATATCCATAATGGATTTATATATCAATTTTTTATATAGCCGGGGGTAGAGAAGAAAAGTTTTTACCGTATATGAGAGGGGGAGCATATAGAGTAAAAACTGTGAACCTACCTCTACACATGTGAACCGACCTTTTATTCACTCATTCTTCTCTCTTTCATTCACTCATTCATTCATTTCTCTCTCTCTCTCTCTCTCTCTCTCTCTCTCTCTCTCTCTCTCTCTCTCTCTCAGAAGTTAAGCTAAGGATTACATGAATATATAATTTTTGGTGATACATGTGATTGCTGAAAACCACACAGTGAGAGAGTTTGTATATTGATTATAGAAATGTAGAATAGTATAAAACACATCCCGAAGCACAGTTTTTTTTCATTGTAATCAACTCCATTGTTATTTTTACAGCTCACGTCACCTCTGCCAGTAATTCCTCTCTTTCTTCACCTGAATACTGATATATACATATATTTTGTGCTAATTATCTATCTATTTATATGTACTATATGTGGGCACACATATGATGTATACATACTATACACATGCACGTGTATACATATATAGATACATGTGTATATATTCATGTTTCCGAACGTTATTTATATCACAACCCCGAAATATCCCCAATGTATGAAGTCTTGACCCGTGTGGTTTAAATAATATGATGTAATAAAAGAACTATGTGAAAGTTGTTTATTTATTTACCCCGAATTTTAATGAAGTTCTCTCTCTCTCTCTCTCTCTCCTCTCTCCTCTCTCTCTCTCTCTCTCTCTCTCTCTCTCTCTCTCTCTCTCTCTCTCTCTTTCAGGCTAAACGGTAAATGCAACAGATGGCTGAAGGTGTTGTTTTTTCTCGTGAGTTTTTATCGAATCTATTTCAACTTTTCTTTTGGCCGCTTCAATATTATTTTGCCCAGCCTAAGACGTAAATATATATATATATATATATATATATATATATATATATATATATATATATATATATATATATATGCTACATTCAACACGAAGTTGACTCCTCTAACAGTGTGACTTCAAAATAATTCAAGACAATGATTCATACAGCATTCATAAACTAACTGCAGAATCGTGGATGAACACGTGTGCAGAAGAATTCCGCCAACATTTTCGATCAAAATCCTGCCCTACAAATTCCCAGTATACTAGATGATATTGTGCCACTATATATAAAATGAAGTGAATTACATCCACTTTCCTTTATACAAACGAACGCATATATGTATGCTTATTCATAGGTATACAAGTAGTATATTATTGTGAAAACCAAGTCAAAAATCATAATATCATGCCCGCTTGAACACCGAAAATATGGATATGGCAAAAAAAAAATTTGGAATAAAACCTATTCCGTAAATTATAAATAAATACATAAAAGCTGATGAAAGAGACTCCGTGGCATAGAGTTCACTGCCTTGTTAACGTTGTTTATCACCCTTGCACTGAAAATACTTCCTGTTGTTGCTCTGATATCTGTCCCCAGCTCTTGCCAAACAATGTTTTTTTTTTTTCCCTTTTTTTTAATGAATATATTACCACGGGTTTTGTTCGACTCTATAAATGCACAGAATAAAAACTGTTTTGGTATCGCATGACTAAAAAAAAAAAAAACGAAAAAAAGGAAAAAAACAGTATGGTTTGAAATGGAGATGTTTCCTTTAAGACTGGAATCAATGCTTTGGATTACAGGACGAATTTGATAACTCAACGTTCTTTAACAAAAGAGGGCAGTCCCAAAAGTGTCCGTCTTTAGCTGGGCAGGAGCCATAGAAACTAAGCGAGGGTAACTGTCTTGGAACAGACGAGTTCATTAGATGGGTCCTTGCTCAACCGTCATTAAAACATACGAAGCTCACGTCAACTCACAATGGAGAAAATGTGGACTCTTCACAATAAGCACAACAATGAGCAATCCTAACCAGGCCGGATGAGATATGAGAGAGACGGCGCATCCTACGTCGACTTATCCTAGCAGAACAGCAGCAGCATTACTACAGCTGCAGCTATCGCGCCAAGTTAAGAAGAAGGCTACGGGCAACAGGTAGCACCTGCATCTGAGCAGTTCCGAACGTCTGAGAATAGGTTTATGGGATATGCGATCACTGGAAGTATCTGCAAAGCCATCAGGAACAGATGAGGATGATATAAAAAGAATATCTTTTGGGGAGAGAGATGGTCCGGGTTGGCGTTACCAGAATAGACTTAGTTATGTCGACATGGGCCGTTACACAACAGAGAGTGGGGGATTATGATAAGACATAAAATCACACGAAGTATTGGACAATTGCCGGAGAGGGTCGGTTTCAGAGAGAGCAATTCTGAAGAGCTCTGGAGGAAAGCCGCTTGAATTATTCCCCGTGGTAGGCGAGAGAAGAATTTTAGGCGAATTCATTCATCCCATCATATCTTTTTATTTCCAGCCAATGAAAGGCATGAAACCCACTAAATACAAAACATACGTTAACTCCAATAGTCATTAAACTTGGATATATAAAAGAAATAAAAGTTCCTTTTATACGCGTTATGGGATCTGCCTCGTGTGTACTCACGCCTCATCAACTTCAGGCGCATCTCCGGTGTCATCAAAGATGGCTTTACCCGCATCCCAACTTCCACTGACAAAAAAAAAGGGGTGGGGCGGGGGGCGGGCAAATTATTGTGTTGGAGATGCTGATGGGATCCTCAAAGGATATCCCGTTACGCCGTCTTCCACGATCTTCATCGATATTCATCTTCCTCCAGGATCCAGGTATTAAGTTCCAGCTTACAAAGCTTCTCACGGTACATAATATTTTCTCTTCGTCTTGTTTCTGTGTCACGGTATATAAGATTTTTTTTTTCTTTTTTCCTTCCTCTTTATCAAATCTTATCGACAAAAATCAAATTACCCTAAGGTCATTCCATAGTTTATATCCGCGTTTAAAAATTTATTCCTTTGTTCTATCTTTCTTTACACACACGCACATACACGCACGCACACACACACGCATATATATATATATATATATATATATATATATATATATATATATATATATATATTATACATGAAGGTAAGTTACGAAATGAGGTGGATCACATAACTGGTGAAGCAACACGACACCGTACGTTATGTTAAAAAAAAAAAAAAAAAAAAAAAAAAACACGCGCACTCACTGGAACGAACCCGTAATATCTAAGGAAGCTAATTGTGAGACTGTATTGTTACAAAATGTGGGTATACACAACAATATATATATATATATATATATATATATATATATATAATATATATATATATATATATATATATTCACGCTTCCATTGATATATGTATATATTTATGCAACTGGAAAATGAATGCCGGACGTTACAGACCGTAAACTGTTTTGAACCCAATGCATCAAGCAGAAACATATTTTTTTCCTTGTGCTTAGAAACCTGTGCAGTGTGTACATGCCTAAAAAACGCTATAGCCTCAAACATTCTTCCATATTTGGACTCCACCCATCTTTCTCTCTCTCACACACACACACTAGTATAGTTGATTATCTACTACAGGGAAGAGTTCAGTATCTCGACCCCATAAGTGTGTTTTTTTTTTCTCCTGGTAAAATTAATTTTCCATATTGTGAGCACTGACGAAAAAAAAAAAATAAGAAAAATATTATACCACGAAGGTTTACCTGAAACTGCGATTGAAAAAAAATCTGTTTAACCCGCCCTCATTTATAAATATATAATATATATATGTATATATAATTATATATATCTATATATATAATAATATATACATATTAATTATACCATTTTTGTCAACACTATTCAATATAATCATCCGGCGGAATGGTCCTCTGGGTTCAAGAATAAAACTCTAACAAAAAGATTTCATTACAGATTATCCAAACGTAAATACTTGGGAGAGTTCCGACTACAAACTTCTTTGTTTAATGGATCGTTAAAGGGCCTGTCACAACCACAACACAAAGAGAAAACCCGGGAATTTTATATCTTCGTCAAGTAGATCAACCCCCTCCACCCCAGCCACAACCCCGCCTCCACACCGACCACCCCAAACCGCCATACCACTCTCCTCTCTCTCTCTCTCTCTCTCTTCTCCTCTAACACATATTCTACTTCCTAACCAGTAAAGTGAAGCTTTTTTTTTTCTCTCGTTTCATATATCTGCCTTATTACTGTATTATTATACCTCTATATAAATTAAATTCGTTATTCTCGCTAGTATCCTCAAAGAAATTATACGCTGACTTCTTAACGGGTGTACACAGAGAATGTCAATGAAATTAAAAAAAAAAACTAAATGAGTACCTGAGTTCGTTGGAGGTCAAAGAAGGCATGCGTATATACACACATATGTATATTATGTATATATGTGTGTGTGTGTATATAAAACCAAATTTTCTAAATATTTCCCATCATCAAAGAGATTTCAGTCATCAACCTCCTACCTTTCTCAATCCAAACTTCACGAAAGAAGCTATTCCAAATAACTGAACATCTGCGCGAACCGTTATCATATCTTACGAGGCCAAATAAGAAACTTCCTCCCGATCTGCGAATCATACTCGGTTAGTCTTGGTCCCCGCCTTTATTTGCAATATCGGCGCCAGAGCCAAAAAGTGAACGACTTCCCACGCGCTAATATTAGCTCTGTCGAGCAATATCTGATATGAACGGCCTCTTCATACCTTCATACACTGGTTCATTAGCTCCCAGAACGGCGCAAGTCCCTCTTCCCAGGCGACTAGTACCAGCTTCGTCTGATAGTCGGGTCATGATGTTTAAGCAGGAGTTTGAAACATTTAAGCATACTGAAGTTTGAGTCTGTCGGAGAAATGAGTGCTTCCTGTTATAACAAGGTGTTTCCCTTACACCAACCACTAATAGGTAAGAGGTTTACGTTAAACCAAAAATTATTAGGTAAATAGTTTCTCTTAAACCAACATTATTAGGTAAGAATTTTTCTTTAAACCAAACACTATTAGGTAAAACATTTCCCTTAAACCAAACAATCTTAGGTAAAATGTTTCCCTTAAACCAACACTATTAGGTAAGAATTTTCCCTTAAACCAAACACTATTAGGTAAGAAGCTTCCTTTAAAACAAATACTTGGGTAAAGTTCCCTTAAACCAAACACTATTAGGTAAATACTTTCCCTTAAAACAAACACCATTAGGTAAGAGGTTTCCCTTAAACCAAATACATCAGTTAAGAAGTTTCCTTTAAACCAAACACTATTAGGTAAATTATTTCCCTTAAACCAGCACTATTAGGTAAGAATTTCCTCTTAAACCAAACACTATTAGGTAACAAGCTTCCTTTAAAACAAATACTTGGGTAAAGTTCCCTTAAACGAAAGACTATTAGGTAAATAGTTTCCCTTAAAACTAACACCATTAGGTAAGAGGTTTCCCTTAAACCAAATACATCAGGTAAGAAGTTTCCCTTAAACCAAACACTAACAGATAAAATGTTTCCCTTAAATCAACACTATTAGGTAAGAATTTTCCCTTAAAACAAACACTAATAGGTAAGAAGTTTCCTTTAAAACAAATACTTGGGTAAAGTTCCCTTAAAACAAACATCATTAGGTAAAATGTTTCCCTTAAACTAAACACTATTAGGTAAGAGGTTTCCCTAAAACCAAATACATCAGGTAAGAAGTTTCCCTTAAACTAAACACTATTAGGTAAGATTTTTCCCTTAAACCAAACTTGGGTAAAGGTTCCTTTAAACCAAACACTGTTAGGTAAAATGATTCCCTTAAACCAAACACTTGGGTAAAGTTTCCTTTAAAACAAACACTATTCGGTAAGAAGTTCCCTTAAACCAACCACTATTAGGGAAGAGGTTCCCCTTAAACCAAAGAATATTAGGTAAGAAGTTTCCCTTAAACCAAACACTATTAGGTAAAAAGTTTCCTTTACAACAAACACTTGTGTAAAGTTCCCTTAAAACAAACACTAACAGGTAAAAAAAATTCCTTAAACCAAACACTATTTGGTAAAATGGTAGAAAGTTTTATCTGAAAAGTTTTCCCACAGCAGAGTTATGATGGTCTAATGGAATGCAAAGGTACACAAGACTTACGCCAAAGGCCAAGCGCAGGGACCTATGAGGTCATTCAGCGCGGACAGGGCATTGGAGAGTAAGAGGTTTTAAAGGTGTAACAAGATGAAAAAATATTATCACGAGGACAGAAAGCAAGATGGAAGAAAGAGCATATGAACGGAGGTTCAGTAAAAGGAATGAAAGGGGTTGCAGCTAGGGGCCAAAGGGAGGGATGCAAAGAACCTTAAGTAATGCCCACTGACAGGGCTACCTCCATATGGGAGCTCTAGTTTATAAGCAATGGATTCGCCAGTCCAACAGATCGCCTTCGGTGAATTGAAACCAGAAAAGAATCGATGCTACTTTGGCTGGATATCTACGCGTCACCTACTCCCAGGCGCTAGTACTAAACGTCACCTACTCCGAGGTGCTAGAACTAAACATGGCGGAAGCTCCTTGGGACGCCGTGTTTAAAGCTAGCCCCTAGGGGAGCAAAGTACTATATACACCCATTTCAGGTCCACAAATTATATGAATAAACGATATCTTCGTGCAGCCGTCTACTTTACATTTACCATATGGCGTTTAGTACTAGCTCCTTGGAGTAGGTGACGCGTAGGTAACAAGCCACAATAGCACCAAAGAAACGTAGGTTACAGTATGTCTACATATTAGCAAAGTCGTTTGCCTTCGAAAGCCACTACACACAAAATGAAACTTTTGATCATTTCAACATCTAAGTTTGAGCAAATATTTACCTAACATAGATGAAAATCAAACAATAATAATAAAACAAAACATATTTGTATCAAAAACATGCATACCTAATACCCTGTCAATGTATGTGTGATCAGATTACGTGCACTGGCGTCTGAACCCATTCTTTTCGATAAAAATAAAGACTGGCGAGCAATAAACACTGCCAAAACCGAAAATAACCTTTTGATTAATTACAAAGTTGTCCACTAACGACCACAGTCTCAGTAATTATACTCGGTTTTTTTTTCCATCTGTCCATCCGCCTGTGGTGTTTGCGTATGGTAACACTGCGTCCCGGGCTTTAGATAGTTACATTCAGCTTACATTCAACAATAAAAACAATATCCTATTTCGAATATTAACGGTGTAATTCGCATACAGTAAATTATCAAAACACTTTTCAGTTGCAAATGTACACCCATATATCCTTTTATTTACCTAAAACTTACACATAGCGTAACTATTTAAAGCCCGGGACGCAGTGTTACCAAACAAAACACCACAGGCGGATGGACAGATGGAAAAAAAACAGAGTAATAGTCAATTATACAAAATTTTATCAACTTAATATTTCCTTGAACCAGAATCCATCTTCTCTAAATCAAGTAGCCTAGGCCTATATATATATATTCGAGTACCGTCGATAATTTCCAACTAATAAACACGCGTAATGAGCTCTACAACGAACGAGGCCACCTCATAAAATGAAGTTACTTTTCATTACGCAAACGAAGATTATTCCATCACCGGTAATTCGTATATGTTCGATAACTTAATGAGGTACAAGTGCAAGCTTCACTCGTTATTAATTGCCCTCGTTAGGTTCGAAATATTCATACAAAAGTCTCTGCACTTTTTTTCTTTTTTTTTTAATCACGTAACTATGGACTTTCCCAAAAGAAAGGTTATTACTTTGAGCAGCAAATGTTTTAAATACTATGAATTTCTAAGCATTCCATACTCAACTGTTTCTTACTTACTTTTAAATAGAATAGAATGGAATGTAATATAGAAAGGACTAGGCGCTGGTACCTAAGAGGTCAGTCAGCTCTGAAAAATGAAAGTAGAAAAGTTAGAAAGGTGTAGCAACAGGAAAACCTAGTAGTTGCACTATGAAACAACTGTTATGAGAATGTGTTGCAATTTATCCTTAAACCGCATAACAGTAACGAAGGCTTATAAGTGATGAGGAAAACCTCTGCCTAACCTATTATCAATCACGCCTCAAGTTCTGTTACGGTTCAAATTCACTCCCCGCTTTCATTTACACTGAAATGCTTGCTATAAATCCTGTTGTTCTTGACCGCTAAACACCAATTAACATTATACATAATAAAAACATATACAGCATATGAAATAACAGAATGGCATCACATGAAAATATCTACTGATCGTTGTAAATAATTGTGCATGCAATAAACGTTCCTAGACTTACAATAACAATTCAGCACAGTAAAATTTTGTATAGTAAAACACTCACTCACATAGCGTCAATAAAAAAATCGCATGCAAAAAAAAAGTTTAATTAAATAAACGTAAATTCAAAAACATAAATCTATGATAACTGTGATAACATACCTTTTAAACCTGAATACCTTTGTAACAAGACAGCTATCCACTACTTACCTTAAATTGCCATATGAATCTAGGCGTGTCTTAATTAAAATTGGGACACCAACGTGTCATAATTTCCACCTACATTTAAACGAATATTATTGAATAGACAAAATTAACAATCCAACTCTAATCACTGTTTCAAGTTACTACGAGCAATGGAATATTAGATGTACAAGTCCTCGCAGCCTTACGTAATATTGAAATCTCTCTAATAATCTATATCTATATGTATATTACTGCAAAAAAAAAAAAAAAAAAAAAAAACTACAAGCTTACTCTCTCATCAATGTAATGAGTCATTACGAGCAAACGATAACAGAAATAAACCGGACATTTTGATGAACAGCATATGGCAACAGCAATACCTGCAGTTCTTGGTTATATCAATATTCAACTGCATAATCAACATGCTTGCCTACTTTCCACAACTGTACTTAAACCATTCCCAATTCGAGAGCAAAAACCACAATAAACCAGAAATCCTGATGAACAGTACGTAGTATACATGAAAATAATATAATAACCTTCGATTATTGCCATTTACATAGCCTAATTTCCACAATTGTACGTGAATCATTCCAAATTCAAGACCAAAACACCATAATAAGCAAACCATATCAAGAATGAGTGACAAAATTGGCAAGCCATCCTTACAAATGATACATGCCAACCCTTTATAGGCCTATTGCTCTATTTATACCCTCGAAACTGTATCCAAAGTTATTACGACTAAACCACCTACTACAATTAATCGCCCTTTATCAAAATTAAACTTTGGCAAAGCTCTTCTGGTACTCACCCTTAAGTATACCCCGGGACCCGTCCTTCTTCTGCGTTGGTTGGTCCTATAGGTCTAGAGAATTCTTTTAACCTCAGATGTTTCGCGGAGCGTAACGTTATCACAATATTTTGCTGGATTTACAGTTCGCAGACACAAAATAAATAAATAAATAAATAAATAAATAAATAAATAAATAAATAAATAAATAAATAAATAAATAAATAAATGTTATACTAAATAAATAACGAAATCGTGAATCTGTATAGCCTATAAACAAAAATTAATTGCATTCTCAGCAACAAATTCGTAAATCAAATCTTTTAAGGAATCAGGTCAGCAAATTCATAAAGAATTAAATTTCATACGCAGTTACGTTATACCGGCAATTATTTTCTTCTATTACACTTACTAAACAGCAATAAAACGGCAAATTAAATAGGTAAGTATATTTGAGAATGAAATACCCCGAGACAAAGTGAGTTCTTAAAAGATTCGTATCCATTTATAAGTGGTTACCCCTTAACAGAAAAGAAAAATGTACAAAAGTATCCAAATTACATCGCATATTTGTAAATGGACGCTGAAACTCTTACACACCGCTATATGAACGATAAGTGAACTTAGCAACAATACATTTAATGTTTATGACCCAAAAGTTTCATAAAACTACGACAGGTGGCTATATCAATTCAAACCAATTTTACAATCAATTCGCGGACGTTAGTACAATTTGACATATATAAGAGAATCAAGGTACTTTTCACGAAGATAATGTCGTAATCGCTACAGTGGAGTTAATTATACGAGCAATACAAAATCACAAACGGAGTTACGTTAAAACATGTAAAAAAAAAATCTATTAACAACGAACAGCATAGGCCTAACCCATAATGGCGGGAATGTCGTGAAGATGGCCTTCAAGGAAATAACGCCTATTAATATATTTTTCTTTCCTGAACAATACAGAAAACTGTGTATGTTACGCAATACAGGTGAGATAACCAGACGTATCTATCGAGAAAATGAGAAATTTACCTTCTTTTCTTCGTGTTTCGGCGTTCGTCACCTACAGGGTCGGACTTAAACATGGCCTGGCCGCCATGTTGGCACCAGCCCCTCGGGGATGGGAGTTGAAACACAGACGAAAGAAGGTGAATTTCTCTGATTATCTCACCTGTACTGCATTACAGGCACCGCGTTCGACAGTGCTTCGCCGAAAAATTATATTTAAAAAAATTATATATCCGCGCAGCCGCTAATTTACATAAACCAAAAACTGAATCGACGCATTTAGACTCTTATCGAAGTGCTGCGCTATTACGACGCCAGACATTTACTTTATATTGAAGTTTTCCACGGCGATATAACATCTACTAAACGAACAATAAATTAACGAGTAAACTGTAAACAGCCCAAGTCAAGGTTCTCTCAACTATCACAAAACCAACGAAAAATTACGGCAATTAAGGAAGTATTATGACACATGATCACACACTAATGAAGTTCAACTCAGAATGACCTCAATGCCGGTAACACATGCGTATAAAAAGGTCTGAAGTTCTGAACCCGCAAGACCATTTCCTATCTTGTTAATGGCCGTAAGATGAACTTTGAATTGTCTACTGGCTAAAACTGCTCGTTTACATGTAGAAACGGAAGGTGAAGTAAGCAAAGGGAAAGAGAAAGGAGTCATAAGTCGCTAAATAAAGGATAAATGAGACTACTGATAGTTGTTCGGGGAGGGGTGGCTAAGTGGCGGGAGAGAATGTTGCTACGTAGTACCGTGATTTTTATAGGTATGCATTTTTCTTTATGTTGCTCCAATTCTCAAACCTGTAAAGTTACTCTGTGTTTTGTTATATAATTTAATCTTACCATTTAATGGAATACTAAAAAAATACCCCTTATGACATATATTCGAACGGTTAGATCGCTAAAATCGATAATGTCGAACATATATACCGTAAGCTGGTTGTCAGTTGTCAGCTGCTTCTCAAGATGTTCAAATTTGTAACTGTAGTCAGTACCGCCTTTGTTTTATTCCAAATTAATTTTCCATTTCCTCGCAAGGTTGTGGTAAACCTCATTAGTAATAACATATTCTGTATTATGATTTAACTGGTTGTTATTGTGATGATATTGATGATTATAGCCTGAACTGAATCTCTTCTGTTGCGGAAGGATAATTGCCGTTTTTTGTGTACTTAAAAGGCGGCACGATAGTGTTTTGTTTACGAATATCATTACTGGAGTTAGTTCCAAGGTTCTCGTTGTCGAAAGTAATAAGCAGAGGCAGCACAATTTTGAGCCAGGTTTATTATTAAATATTATATTATTACAACTATTATTAGCGCTTCCTTTACGAAATATTTTGACACCAGATCCTCGACTTCCTAACGATGGCCGAAGCCTCCTCGCGAGTGATTAAACCCAAATCCCCCAACGTCATTGCAGAGCCCCTAGAGAACCCGAGCACCTCCTACCGAACCCACTTAAGCCAGAGGCGATCAAGTGTCAGCCTTCATGCGTTGCCAGGCGTCAGACCGTAACTTTTTCTATGTTCAGACATAATCAGCACCGAGGGCTTGTCGGGTTCCTTAAAAAACTTAGGTCTAGGATGAAGTCCTTCGCAAATTATTCCTGCGGTATCCTTTACTGGTGGGCTTTAAGTATTTGATATATACTCGTACACTATTATGTTTTGATGTTCTCGCATATTTATACATGCGTATGTATTTGTACGTACGCCAGTACGCTACCATGTCTGTGTATGTATATCTTTCATGACTGTGACGTTTCAAAGGCCGTCAGTCCAGTGTTGCCACATTTCTGAAAGAAAATCTGGATATTTTCTGAAATGAAAAAAAAAAAACTGAATAAATCTCTATATATATCAAAATTAATCTGTATAAAAAATCTGATGACTTAGTAGTTTATTTTTTTGCATGTTTAACTGGAAATGGTATGTAATTTAGACGGGAAAAGATGCATACTTAAGATTAATCGTATATGCGTCACACATACCGCCATAACTTTCAAGCACACTGCGCATGCGCAGATCAGCCTGCACGGCGCACGCACAGTCGACCAGTGTACTAGTGTAGGCACACCCGAACCTTGATGTGAAAAACCTGCACAGTTTTCTTTGTTAGTGCTGTATTTAAATAATCTTGAACGGTTTAGGCTGAGACATCTAAAGTACCTGACTTCTGAAATACAAATACCTGACGTATGCTGAGCTCCTATCCTGTCACACCCGGTGTCCCGCCATGCAGCAGCGTCGGAGCTGAACTGGTTCTCGCCATGCCGTTCGCAAAGTGAGTCATGCAGCCTGGTTTTTTATTTATTTTATTTTTTTATTTATATGTTGTTATTATTAATTTCCCCAGAATTAGCTTGTGCATTTTTCTTCTTTTTATCGTTCACCGTTCACGCTGGGTGAGATTTATTATGAAGAAAAAGAAAGGAGGTATGGTAGATGGGCAACGATTCACCATGGTTTACCGGTAATCCTATTGGCCTAGTGCCCACCAATGTACCTCATGGGGTGCACCGTAGGCGTTACTAATGGTTCTTTGCAGAGTCCCTTCGGCCCCTACTTGCAACCCTTCGCATTCCTATTACTGTGTCTAAGTAGTTAGATTTAGCCAGCCATGTGCTACTACAGGCTCTTTCTTTGCACCAACCCGTACATTCTGAACCTCAATTCATATCTTTCTTCCATCTTACTCTCCGCCCTCTCCTAACAATTATTCCCTTGTGCAACTGTTTTGAGGTTTTTCTCCTGTTACACCTTTCAAACCCCTTACTATCAGGTTCCTTTCCAGGGCTGAATAACCTCATCGGTCCCAGAGCTTGGCCTCTGGCCTCAACTATATATATGCCATTCCATTCCTAGGCCTACTCTTTAAGTCTTGTTTTGACGATGACTTTTCTTGGGCGAATTCTGCCTTGGCCGAAAGTTTTTTATTTATTTATTTATTGTTTATTCCAGTGGCTTTATATAAGACTTTGTTGATATTATGGAGGTAAATTCTCATCATAAGTACAACTGTATTATAACGAAATAGGCATATTATTATTATTATTATTATTATTATTATTATTATTATTATTATTATTATTATTATCATCATCATCATCGCTGTTGTTACTCTCACAATTTATTATTACTATCAATATAAAATAATCGTGTTTCAAAACCACATACCAATAACAAAGCTTCGTTTTCACTTAAAGAAAAAAAAAAACTTTACCATGGAAAGTTTGTATGTAGCATATAGGCCTATTGTCTGTGGCAGTAAAACGGTTATTACATCAGCCTATATGGCCAGAGGCCCAAAAAACTTCTAATTCTGAGTGAAGACAGAAGCAGTACAGATAAGCTCTGTTTATACAAAGCAATGAGTTGGTTACCCAGTAGTTGGTTGATAGTAGTGGGTCCCAATGAATTAATAGGCTAACAACACCTCCATAAGAAAGCTATGATTTATAGTAGCTATCTGACTTGACTGTTATTCACTCCTATGAGAGAGAAGGACAGAGAAAGGGAGAGAAAATATTCCCTAAAGAAGTCCATCATTTATAAATCCATTAAATCGTAAACTGAAAGTCTCAACAAATTACTGTCGATATTCGTCGTAAATTTAATGAACGTCTGATTTCCAAGCAGAGATGAGTCTAGGACTCTTAGCTACTGCATACAAGCATAATTGATGTTATTTTGTACTGTAATGTGATTTGCTTCCATATTTATTTACTTAGCTATTTATATGTTATTGCTTTACTGTAACGTTGTGGCTAAAAAGTTATATATATATATATATATATATATATATATATATATATATATATATATATATAAGTTATCGGGGGTAATGTTTGTGTACAATAATTGGTAATAAATACCATTTATCTTTAATATACTCATAAAAAATGAATAAGACTTAAAATATAGATATGCAGGAAGCCTAGCTCTCTCTCGTCTCTCTCTCTCCTCCCATATATATTTGGTTATCAAAACACCCCAGTAAAAAAAAACATGTATCACGTGCATTCACATATCTCACCCCACCTTGTTCGCATCCCATATCGGCTTCTGATATTTGTGTAGGTTTCACTCACACAAAAGCCGTCGTCCGCTGAAGATTTCATAATTAAAATCTCGATTTAATATATATATAATATATATATATATATATATATATATATATATATATATATATTATATATATATATGGCTTCTGTTTTCCAAATGAATAGATAAATTTGCTTTGCGTGTGCCCTAATGCAGACAAGCGCCTGATAAAGGAATTTTGTTAAAACATGAATAAATAAATAAAAATTTGGGTATTTTTAAAGCGTAAATAAACTGGATTAGTTATATTTTTTACCAGATACGTATACGTGATTACCATAACCCCAATACCCTCTCTCCATCTCTGTTTCTGCACCGTTTTTCGTATACGCTTCTCACTACAAAGCCCAAGACATTCTGATCCCCAGGTAGGACTCGAATTCGCGTCCTCGTATTTAGAAGCAGATTTATAACCTGTGGCCGAGTGTCAGAATGCTTTCATTTTTAACAGGCCTCATTTAAGGGAGTCTACATCCTTCTTAATCATGATAATAATAATAATGAAAGGAGAAGAACAAAAAGATGAGTTGAGAAATATAATCCACATCTGTGTACTATAGAAGATTCACGTCAACCGTTCATCTGATGTCTAGGCCAGTCCCTTACGACGCTCCTGATTGGCTGTTGATAAGCAAATCACAGGGATGGAAACTCTCGGTCTCTCTCAAGAGTTCACATAGGCAGGATGTATGCTTCAACTCTCCTTAGCGTCGTAAGGGACTGGCCTAGACATCAAATGCACGGTTGATGTGAATCTACCATAGTTTCCTTAACTTGGAATCTGTGCCTGAACTCAAAGGATATTTTGGTGAATAATTTTATATACAGTCGTTTTTATCACATAGTGAAAAATAAAATTTTTTATATTTTTGTTTGGAACAAATCAGTAATAATAATAATAAATAAGTCGACCATCTGTTAATAGTTAAGATAAAATCTCGTCCACATTGTACCAGGCTTTATCGTATGGTTTTAACCTTCGAAACTCCTAAAATTCTCTCTCTCTCTCTCTCTCTCTCTCTCTCTCTGGTAGAGTAACACAATCCGCATTTTATCGAAAGAGAAATATCTCCCCCTCCCCCCAACCCGCCTTGCGCGTCGTTATTCGATTATTTCTTATTTCATTCGAGTTTTAAGGCTTCAGACGAATAAGCCAATAACCAAGCGGAGGCCAGAGCCGAAAAGAAATCTCTCTGGTCTTTTTGATGGGCGCAAATCGGATATATGTATTCGTCGTCCTGTTTATCCGTTGTCAATGCGGGATCGCTCGTCCTGAGGGTTCCTTCATAGAGCGTGTGTGTTTGTAAGTGTTTTTTTTTTTTTTAATTTTTTTATATCAAAGGTTGTGAGCGTTCTTTTTTTTATCTTTTATACGCGTATTTGACTGAAGCGACTCTTTTGCCATAGAGGAACAAACAGGGGAAAAATGATCGATAGAATTTGATCACACACAGGACAAACCTCCTGCGGGGTTTGACAGGGGGTGGGGGGGGAGTGCCGACAGTGGTCCTCATACGATGCACTGTAGGCATTACTTAAAGTCATTTGCAGCGAGCCTTCCTTAGGCCTCTAGCTGCAATCACGTTCGCTCCTTTTACTGTACCTCCTTTCATATTCTCTCTCTTCCATCTGACTTTCTTCAACCCTCTCATAGTGCAACTGCTTTGAGGTTTTCCCTCCTGTTACACCTTTCCAAACCTTTATACTGTCGATTTCCGTTTCAACGCTGAATGACCTCGTAGGTCCCAGTGCTTGGCCTTTGACCTACTACACTATATATTCAACTCCCAGAGAGAAGCAGAGGGCTTGATTTGCGATGTGGTATCGTCAGTGTCAGAGGGACAAATTTCTTTACGTTGTGGCACAGCAGTTACAAGGAGTTACAAGGATTAGGATGTCTCTATGACTTGTTAGTGCATCAGAGGTACTTCAGCATCTGGGTCCTATTCAGGATCGACCCGTCGTAGGATTTTAGCGCCAACAGTAAGCCTACCGTGGTGGACTGCAGGCATTATTGAATTGAATATAGAATTCAGGCCAAGCACTGGGGGCCTGTGAGGTCATTCAGCGCTGAAACGGAAATTGACAGTATAAGGTTTGGAAAGGTGTAACAGGAGGAAAACCTCAAAGCAGTAGCACTAGGGAATAATTGTCAGGAGAGGGTGGAAAGTAGGAGAATATGAAAGGAGGTACAGTAAAAGAATTAAAAGTGGTTGCAGCTAGGGGCCTTGAAGGCACGCTGCAAAGGACTTTAAGTAATGCTTACAGAGCACCGCATGAGGTCCACTGATGGCGCTACCATCCTACGTGGTGCTGACATTATTAAAATGTGTTTGCAGCGTTACCTTAGATCGTCAGCCGCACCCATTTTCTATAAGGTTCAAACTTACACCTACGTGCCCGTTTTCTTTCTTCAATTTTGCTGTCGAACTTCTCTTTACTTCCTTCTCAGCTCATTTCTGGGAGTTTCACCGTATTCCACCTACTTCATCAGCTTTATTTCCTGGACCTTTATTATATCTTGCTGACCAACCTCTCGAACTCTCACTCTTTTCACTCTCTTAATGTCTGGGTGGCCGAAAGTGGCCCCAGTGCTTGGCTTGGCGGCCTAAATTTCATAAACCAAATAAAATTTTAGGGGTGCTTCATCTTTCCCTGTTTCACCAGACGCGATCACACTTTCTCGCCGGCGGTGTTCGTATTGTGTTGCCTAACATTCATTGGTTTTCCTAACAATATATGTAACTCCATCTCCTGCCTGGGTCAATGATGTGGTGAAGAAATTTGAAATGATGTCAATGTGAATATATATGAAAATATATATATACATGTATATATATTATATATATATATATTATATATATATATATATATATATATACATATAGAACGTTTTATATATATTTTTGATATATATTTATACTTACCTCATCGTGACTTTCTTAACCATGTTATTTTTTTATTTTTTTATTTTTTTATTTTTTTTTGCTCTATCAAATTCCTCCAATTCGACTGGGTGGTATTTATAGTGTGGGGTTCCGGGTTGCATCCTGCCTCCTTAAGAGTCCATCACTTTTCTTACTATGTGCGCCGTTTCTAGGATCACACTCTTCTGCATGAGTCCTGGAGCTACTTCAGCCTCTAGTTTTTCCAGATTCCTTTTCAGGGATCTTGGGATCATGCCTAGTGCTCCTATGATTATGGGTACAATTCCACTGGCATATCCCATATCCTTATTCTATTTTCAGATCTTGATACTTATCCATTTTTTCCCTCTCTTTCTTTCAACTCTGGTGTCCCATGGTATTGCGACATCAATGAGTGATACTTTCTTCTTGATTTTGTCAATCAACTTCACGTCTGGTCTATTTGCACGTATCACCCTATCTGTTCTGATACCATGGTCCCAGAGGATCTTTGCCTGATCGTTTTCTATCACTCCCTCAGGTTGGTGCTCATACCACTTATTACTGCAAGGTAGCTGATGTTTCTTGCACAGGCTCCAGTGGAGAGCTTTTGCCACTGAATCATGCCTCTTTTGCACTGGTTCTGTGCAAGTGCCGGACATTCGCTTGCTATGTGGTTTATGGTTTCATTTTTCGTATTGCACTTCCTACATATGGGAGAGAGGTTATTTCCGTCTATCGTTCTTTGAACATATCTGGTTCTTAGGGCCTGATCTTGTGCCGCTGTTATCATTCCTTCAGTTTCCTTCTTTAGCTCTCCCCTCTTTAGCCACTGCCACGTGTCATCGCTGGCTAGTTCTTTTCTTTAGTCTGACTCAGGTATTGTCCATGCATTGGTTTGTTGAGCCAGTCGTCTGTTCTGTCTGTCATTCTCCTGTCTCTTTATATTTCTGGGTCTTCATCTACTTTTATTAGTCCTTCTTCCCATGCACTCTTTAGCCACTCGTCTTCACTGGTTTTCAGATATTGCCCCAGTGCTCTGTTCTCGATGTTGACGCAGTCCTCTATACTTAGTAGTCGTCTCCCTCCTTCATTTCGTGTTATGTATAGTCTGTCCGTATTTGCTCTTGTGTGTAGTGCTTTGTGTATTGTCATATGTTTCCTGGTTTTCTGATCTATGGTGCGGAGTTCTGCCTTCGTCCATTCGACTATTCTGGCGCTGTATCTGATTACTGGCACTTGCCCATGGTGTTTTCATGGCTTTTTATCATAATTTCCGCCGTTGAGTTTTGACTTGAGTATCGCCTTGAGTCTTTGCATATATTCTTTCCTGATCGTGTCCTTCATCTCTTGGTGTTTTATATCCCCTCCTTCCATTATTCCCAGGTATTTGTATCCAGTCTCATCTATGTGTTTGATGTTGCTCCCATCTGGTAGCTTTATCCCTTCAGTTCTTGTTACTTTGCCCTTTTGTATGTTTGAATCATGGCTACTATGAAGAGTAGTGGGGACAGTGAGTCTCCCTGGAAGATCCCTCTCCTGATATTAACCTTTGCTGCTAGTCTTATTCCAGAGCTTGTAAGTATTGATACAGTTGCGCATTGTATTTTGAGAAGCTGATGGTGTTTTTCCTCTGCCCCATATATTTTCAGGCATTCTATTAGCCACGTGTGTGGTATCATGTCGAATGCTTTCTTATAGTCTATCCATGCCATGCTTAGGTTGGTTTTCCTTCTCCTACTGTTCTTCATTACCATTTTATCTATCAGGAGCTGGTCTTTTGTTCCCCTACACTTCCTTCTGCAGCCTTTCTGTTGGTGGGGGGGGAAGGTGTTTGTCTCCTCTAGATAGTTGTATAGCCTTTCACTGATGATACCTGTTAGTAACTTCCACATTATTGGTAGGCAGGTGATAGGCCTGTAGTTACTGGCTATATTTCCCTTACTCTTGTCTTTTTGTACTAAGGATGTCCTTCCTGTGGTCATCCATTTGGGTGCATGGTGATTTGAGATACAATGCTGGAGTTGTTCTGCTATTCGTGGGTGTAGGGCCTTGAAGGTTTTGAGCCAGTATCCATGGACTTCATCGGGACCTGGGGCTTTCCAGTTTGGCATTTTCTTTAGTTGGTGTCTGACTGTGTCTGTCGTGATCTCTGTGAATGTTTGTTTTTATTCTCCCTGTTTCTTCTTCCTTGACTTCCTGGAGCCCTGTTGCATGTTTGTTGTGTGATACCGGATTGCTCCATATGTTCTCCCAGAGTCTCTTACTTGGTTCGGCTTCAGGAATTTCTTGGTGGTTGTCTTCCCCTCTTAGTTGGCTGTATAGTCTTTTCTGGTTAGTTCCGAATAGTTTGTTCTGTTGGTATCCCTTATTCCTGTTCATGTACCGTTGGATCTTATGTGCCATTTCTTCCTTTGGTTTGCTTCTGTAGCTCCAATCTCAGGCTGTCGGTTACTGTCGTTGTGGTGGTCAGTTGCTGGATGACGACCTCCAAGTACCTGACCGTCTTCCCTTCAATTGGGTTGAATACCTGGCTGCCGGACGAAGCACCTCAGTTGCCAGAGGTTTCATTTACGTCGTTGTCGTTTATTCCTTCATTTCTTTCCATCATTGCTGAGTTTTGCTATTTAACCCATAGCTGGACCCTACCCTATCAGGGATAGGTACTCATTTACAGCTGAGTAGACTGAGGAAATTATGGTAAAGATCCTTTCCCAAGGAATCAACGCCGAGGAAAGCGGTTACCCATCCGACGACTGACCAGCCCCAATGTTGCTTAACCAGTCGATTGACGAACCTAACCCACTCTGCACCGGCGCCACATTTATTATTATTATTATTTTTTTTTATTTTTTTTTTTTTTTTTTATTTTTTTTTTTTTTTTTTGCTCTATCACAGTCCTTCCCAATTCGACTGGGTGGTATTTATAGTGTGGGGTTCCGGGTTGCATCCTGCCTCCTTAGGAGTCCATCACTTTTCTTACTATGTGTGCCGTTTCTAGGATCACACTCTTCTGCATGAGACCTGGAAGCTACTTCAGCCTCTAGTTTTCTAGATTTCCTTTTCAGGGATCTTGGGATCGTGCCTAGTGCTCCTATGATTATGGGTAACGATTTCCACTGGCATATCCCATATCCTTCTTATTTCTATTTTCAGATCTTGAATACTTATCCATTTTTCCCTCTCTTTCTCTCAACTCTGGTGTCCCATGGTATTGCGACATCAATGAGTGATACTTTCTTCTTGACTTTGTCAGTCAACGTCACGTCTGGTCTATTTGCACGTATCACCCTATCCGTTTCTGATACCATAGTCCCAGAGGATCTTGCCTGATCGTTTTCTATCACTCCCTCAGGTTGGTGCTCGTACCACTTATTACTGCAAGGTAGCTGATGTTTCTTGCACAGGCTCCAGTGGAGGGCTTTTTGCCACTGAATCATGCCTCTTTTTTGTACTGGTTCTGTGCAAGTGCCGGGCATTCACTTGCTATGTGGTTTATGGTTTCATTTTTCGTATTGCACTTCCTACATATGGAGAAGATGTTTATTTCGTCTATCGTACTTTGAACATATCTGGTTCTTAGGGCCTGATCTTGTGCCGCTGTTATCATTCCTTCAGTTTCCTTCTTTAGCTTCTCCCCTCTGTAGCATTGCCAATTTGTCATCGCTGGCTAGTTCTTTAGTCTGGTCTCATGTATTGTCCGTGCATTGGTTTGTTGTGCCAGTCCTGTGTTCGTTTCTGTCTTTCTCCTGTCTCTGTATATTTCTGGGTCTTCGTCTACTTTTATTAGTCCTTCTTCCCATGCACTCTTTAGCCACTCGTCTTCACTGGTTTTCAGATACCCTTGCCCCAGTGCTCTGTTTTCAATGTTGACGCAGTCCTCTATACTTAGTAGTCCTCTCCCTCCTTCCTTTCGTGTTATGTATAGTCTGTCCGTATTGCTCTTTTGGGTGTAGTGCTTTGTGTGTTTGTCATTTGTTTCCTGGTTTTCTGATCTTATGCTGCGGAGTTCCTGCTTCGTCCATTCCACTATTCCTGCGCTGTATTCTGATTACTGGCACTGCCCATGTGTTTATGGCTTTTATCAATATTTCCGCCGTTGAGTTTTGACTTGAGTATCGCCTTGAGTCTCTGCATATATCTTTCCTGATCGTGTCCTTCATCTCTTGGTGTTTTATATCTCCTCCTTCCATTATTCCCAGGTATTTGTTATCCTGTTCTCATCTATGTGTTTGATGTTGCTCCCATCTGGTAGCTTTTATCCCTTCAGTTCTCGTTTACTGCCTTTTTGTATGTTGACTAAGGCGCATTTTTCTATTCCAAACTCCATTCTGATGTCCCCAGATACAATCCTTACAGTCTGGATTAGGGTATCTATTTCCTTGATGCTCTTACCATACAGCTTGATGTCGTCCATGAACATCAGATGGTTTGATTTTGTTGCCTCTTTTCTTGAGTTGGTACCCGGCATCCATCTTCTGTAGTACTTTTGTCATGGGAATCATGGCTACTACGAAGAGTAGTGGGGACAGTGAGTCGCCCTGGAAGATCCCTCTTCCTGATATTAACCTCTGCTAGTCTTATTCCAGAGCTTGTAAGTATTGTATTCCAGTTGCGCATTGTATTATTATTATTATTAATTATTATTGTACTTAGGAAGCAGACCCTCTCTCAAGCATACTTATTAAAGGTAATATTATTATTATGATTATTATTATTATTATTATTATTAGAAAAAGGTATGAGTCTTGGTATGTAGACGCTTTCCGCTGAATTCCGTCTCATAATTGTTCATAATTTTTATTTTGTTTTTATTTTTAAGATCCATTGTCAACATTCACCCTTGTGTCGGTGGCGTTTCAAAAAGATGGTCGTTAATGATGTTGCATCATTGTTTTTTTTCATTTGCAATAATTGCTCGTTTAAAATAGGATGACAAAAGACCCATTGTTATGGAAAACAATGGAAAAGCTTCAGTTTTGAAGTAAATGAATTTAGTGTTTTGTTTCAGATCACGGGAGGGGAGAGGTTAGGTACCATTGACATTGTTAGATGTATTAAATTATGATTTTTTTTTAGATGAATAGTTGCTAGCTTTCAATTGAAAAATGAGAAAAAGGCCCTCCTTTTTTGTAGAAACAGAGTATTTAAAAAAAATTGGTTGGTAAGAGAAAAAGAAAAAAATTACCAAAAAAAGTTTAAATGAACTTGAAGAATACGACTCCCCCCCGTCGGGCGGTTAGATTGCCGTCAGTGTGCCTTCGTTACGGTGGCAACGTAGGCCGTTACTTTGGGAGGTTCTTTTGGTGCCCACAGCGTCCATTACTATTTGTATGACAAGGCTTACTTCGTTGCTTCCATTAAACGTTTATTATTTTCTTGTGTGTGGTGTGTATTATAATATATTATAATATAGTATATATATTTATATTATATATTATTATATATATATATATAATATATATATATAAGTCATATCAACATTTCCGTGATCCAAGTAAGGTAAAAATAAAGGCTTCATATGACCGTTCCTGGATTTGAAAGGCAATCCCATGGGTTCTCGGCCCGGCCGGTCCAGGCAAGTTCCTTATTGAAGAAACGAAATAAAAATTTTCCCCTCGGGTTAAGCACATATTGAAAATATATTAATTCCGAGGTAGAGCGTATTAAGATATTAAAGGACTATTGTAGCTCGATATATACATTATATATTTTATATATTTAATATATATAGATATATATATATATATTATTATTTATTATATTTATATATATTATTTATTATATAGATATATATATATATATATATATATATAACCTATATATATATATATATATATACTATATTTTATATTATATATATATATAATATATATATTATATATATATATTATATATTATATAATATATATACCATTAGTCATTAATACTGGGAGTGCAAACTGCTTAATGGAGAAAAATTAACCTGCTTGCAATACGCTGGAAATGGTCAATATTTAAACCCCTCCTCTCTTCTTCTCATCCTTCTCTCTCTCTCTCATCTCATTGCTAGGCGAAAGTCAAACATCCGGAGAAGGTTTCTTCTCTCTCTTGTCCTTTCAAAGGTGCTCTCTTTCACTTGTTTTTCCTTCCTTCCTCGCTTCACTGTCATATTTTTTGACGGAAGATGGTCTTAAAAAGGGCTATTCTCTTTTACTGTTATCGTTTTTTCCTTTTAGTTTTTTCTTGTAAGAATATAGTTAGTTCCTTTAACTTTAAACCAGAGTATTTTTAATTATGGCCTTTTATACTTGAGACGTATCCTGGTTTTAACCTATAAGAATTTATTTACCGTGTTTACTTTATATTATATATATATATTATATATCTATATATACTATTTATATATTATATTATATATGATATATTGTAATATATGGTATGTATATATATCTATATTATATATATTATTAATATTATATATGCTAGCATTTACGAATAATAACCTCTTCGCAAACAAAAATCTTATTAAGAAGGTATTAAATCTAGTAACGGGTGGTGGGGCAATCCCATCATAAGTGAATCCAGAAAGAAGCAGAGAGATGAGAGAGAGTCTTGAACTCTTTATTGTTTGAAATGAATCCAAATTTAACAAAAGCTTTTAGGCTTAAAAAAAACTCAAACACGGCGAATAGAAAGTGGGGAGCCTTGACTTGCGCCTTATTCAATGGCCTTCCTGAGGCCTGAAATTACCCTATACCTATATTGCTGGAATAAATTCGAGTCCGCCGAGCGGATTCGTGTTTATTTGTTCGCTGCTTTGCATTGCAAGTAGTAGTCGCGTTCTTTAATAAGGGCTTTAGAGGCATTGCCCTGGGCGAAATTTTTATTCCCCCCTAAAGCTTTAGGTCCTTGAGTGTTTGTAATCGTAATACTTTTAAGAACCGAAACCTTCTTTTCGTTCTTCTTTGGTCTTTTTTCTTAATCATATTCACTCTTGTTTTACATTATTTATAAAAATTACCCAGTTTCCAATACGCTGAATGCACATATTTAACTCTCTCTCTCTCTCTAGACAATTAGAGAGCCTGAACATGTACTGCTTAGAAACACGACTGATTGGTGAAGACAACCTAAATAAAAAAACATTTGAAATACCTGAAGGCATAACAGAAGTAGAACAGTAACCTTATTTACATTAAACGAAAAACCAGACAAGAAATACTTGGGATGGAAACGAGAACTGAAAGACGATCGCAACACATCCCATTGTGGGAACTTCTTTATTACATATGTGACATGTGGAATAAACTGCCACCAGAAGTTGTTAAACATACGACCAGTGTGGAAGAGTTTAAAAGAAAATCTAGAAACAAAATTCTTGGGGTGAGGACACTGTGAAATGCATAGTAAAAACCTGCTCCTACAGATGAAGTGACCCAACACGATGTTCTTCTTCTTGGGATGGACTAACAAGTTTTTCTTTGAGGACATTCCTGAAACCTTGTAATTCCTCCTCTTCTCTCTCTCTCGTCTCTCTTACTCTCTGTCTCATCTCTCTCTCTTCTGCCCCATATGCTGTCCTCAGACTATTCCTTGTTTACATACAATGCAAGCAATCAATTTGTTTCGGTCCCGAGCGTAACGAATAACGTTCGTTTGCACTGGAAAGCGTTCAATTTGTGAGGGAAATGAACGCCTTCGGAGCCCCCACCAGTTGTAAGGCTGCTTTGTTTGTTGGGGCCCTGCTCTGTGTATCCATCCGTGCGTGCAGCGAAGCCGAGGCTGCTACAACCCGAGTTATGATCTGATTTTATGGAAAGCGGGAAGGCGCTTGACGGAAGGGGAAGCTGCAAGTGTGGCCTTTGGGAGCTTGAAACCCTGAATGGACTCGAAGTTGGACGAAGCAATAGTGGAGGTGAGTGGAGGACGTTTTTTGGGAGTTGAAAATCCCGGGGGATGGGCGAGGGGGGGGGGGGGCGGGGGGGGGGCGGTTTGAGGCGGATGAGAGTTGGCGTTCCGTTTTAGGCTGGGTTGATGGTTGAATCCATTTCGGAGTGTTTTGTAACGGAGGTCTGTTGCCTGAGATATAGAGGAAGCCTTTTTGTAGAGTTTTGTTAATGAAATATGTTGGGTGAGACATAAAGGAAGGCTTTTTGGAAAAAAGAGGTTTTTGTATCAGAAATCTGTTGTTGTGAGGCCATAGAGGAAAGACTTTTTTGTAGAGTTTTGTTAATGAAATATGTTGGGTGAGACATAAAGGAAGGCTTTTTGGAGAGTTTTGTATCAGAAATCTGTTGGGTGAGGCATAAAGGAAGCCTTTTTGGAGAGTTTTGTAACTGAAATCTGTTAGCTGAGACATAAAGGAAGCCTTTTTGGAGAGTTTTGTAACTGAAATCTGTTAGCTGAGACATAAAGGAGCCTTTTTGGAGAGTTTTGTAACTGAAATCTGTTAGCTGAGACATAAAGGAAGCCTTTTTGGAGAGTTTTGTAACTGAAATCTGTTAGCTGAGACATAAAGGCCATGCCAAATTTTTGGTTGAGAGTTTTGTAACTGTCATCTGTTGGCTTAGGACATGCAAAGAAGCCTTTTTGGAGAGTTTTTGTAACTGAAATTATGTTGGCTGGAGACATAGGAGGAAAGCCTTTTTGGAGAGTTATGTGACGGAAATCTGTTGGCTGAGACATTAGTGAAGATTGTTTTGGAGATTTGTAACTGAAAATTTCTTTTGGCTGAAGAACATTAGAGGAAGCCTTTTTGGAGAGTTTTGTAACTGAAATCTGTTGGCTGAGACATAGATGAAGCTTTTTTGGAGAGTTTTGTAACTGAAATCCGTTGGCTGAGACATAGAGGAAGCCTTTTTGGAGAGTTTTGTAACTGATTTCTGTTGGCTGATGATGAAAAAAGCTTTTTTGGAGACTTTTGTAACTGATTTCTGTTGTCTGAGACAGAAAGGAAGCCTTTATGTAGAGTTTTGTAACTGAATTCCGTTGGCTGAGATATAGAGGAAGCCTTTTTGGAGTTTTGTAACTGAAATCTGGTTGGCTGGAACAAGGAGGAAGCCTTTTTAGGAGGGTTTTTGTAATTTAAATATGTTTTGGCTGAATGGACATTAGCCAGGAATTTTCCTTTTTTGGAAGAGTTTTGGTCACTGAATTCCGTTGGGCTGAGACATAGAAAAAGGAAGCCTTTTTGGAGAGTTTTTGTTAACTTTGAATTCCGTTGGCTGGGAACATAGAGAAAGCCTTTTGGAGAGTTTTGTCACTGAATTCCGTTGGCTGAGACATAGAAAGGAAGCCTTTTTGGAGAGCTTTGTAACTGAAATATTTGGCTTTTAGACATAAGAGGAAGCTTTAGGGAAGAGTTTTGTAACTGAATTCCGTTGGCTGAGATATAGAGGAAGCCTTTTTGGAGTTTTGTAACTGAAATCCGTTGGCTGAGACATAGAGGAAGCCTTTTTGGAGAGTTTTGTAACTGAAATCTGTTGGCTGAGACATTGAGGAAGCCTTTTTGGAGAGTTTTGTAATTGAAATATGTTGGCTGAGACATAGCAGAGTCCTTTTTGGAGAGTTTTGTAACTGAAATCCGTTGGCTGAAACATAGAGGAAGCCTTTTTGGAGAGTTTTGTCACTGAATTCCGTTGGCTGGGACATAGAGGAAGCCTTTTTGGAGAGTTTTGTAACTGAAATCTGTTGGCTGAGACATAGAGGAAGCCTTTTTGGAGAGTTTTGTAACTGAATTCCGTTGGCTGAGACATAGAGGAAGCCTTTTGGAGTTTTTGTAACTGAATTCCGTTGGCTGAGACATAGAGGAAGCCTTTTTGGAGAGTTTTGTCACTGAATTCCGTTGGCTGAGACATAGAGGAAGCCTTTTTGGAGAGTTTTGTCACTGAATTCCGTTGGCTGGGACATAGAGGAAGCCTTTTTGGAGAGTTTTGTCACTGAATTCCGTTGGCTGAGACATAGAGGAAGCCTTTTTGGAGAGTTTTGTAACTGAATTCTTTGGCTGAGACATAGAGGAAGCCTTTTTGGTGAGTTTTGTAACTGAATTCCGTTGGCTGAGACATGGAGGAAGCCTTTTGGAGAGTTTTGTAACTGAATTCCGTTGGCTGAGACATAGAGGAAGCCTTTTTGGAGAGTTTTGTCACTGAATTCCGTTGGCTGAGACATAGAGGAAGCCTTTTTGGAGAGTTTTGTAACTGAATTCCGTTGGCTGAGACATAGAGGAAGCCTTTTTGGAGAGTTTTGGTCCACTGAATTTTCCGTTGGCTGAGACATAGAGGAAACCTTTTTGGAGAGTTTTCTTTTGTCACTGAATTCCATGGCTGAGACATAGAGGAAGCCTTTTTTTGGAGAGTTTTGTCACGAATTCCGTTGGCGGGACATAGAGGAAGCCTTTTTGGAGAGTTTTGTAACTGAATTCCGTTGGCTGAGACATGGAGGAAGCCTTTTTGGAGAGTTTTGTAACTGAATTCCGTTGGCTGAGACATAGAGGAAGCCTTTTTGGAGAGTTTTGTAACTGAATTCCGTTGGCTGAGACATAGAGGAAGCCTTTTTTGGTGAGTTTTGTAAATGAATTCCGTGGCTGGGACATAGAGGAAGCGTTTTTGAGAGTTTTGTAACTGAAATATTGGCTGAGACATGGAGGAAGCCTTTTTGGAGAGTTTTGCAATTGAAATCTGTTGGCTGAGACATAAAGGAAGCCTCATTTTGAGTTATGTGACGGAAATCTGTTGGCTGAGACATAGAGGAAGCCTTTTTGAGAGTTTTGTAACAGAAATCTGTTGGCTGAGACATAAAGGAAACCTTTTTTGAGAGTTTTGTAGCTGAAATCTGTTGTCTGAGTAATGGAAAAGGCCTTTTTTTGGAGAGTTATATAACTGAAATCTATTGACTGAAAGATGAAGGAAGCCATTTTGGTGTTGAAATATGATTTTTTAATTGCGGACGAAGCCTTTTTGTAAAGTTCTGAAGCTGAAATCTGGCGACGAGTGAGGGACGAAGCCATTCAGGTATGTCTTGAGCTGAAAAGAATGAATGGTGGATGAATGTTTCTAGCCCCAAGTATACGAAAATCGAGAATCGCTAACAAGAGCAAGCTTTGTGGATGACATTTTCAACAGTGAGTCAAACCATAAATAAGATCCAGCCTTTAGGAAGTCGTCTCAGTGGCGTGATCGGTATGGTCTTGACCTGCCACCTTTGTGGCCGCGAGTTCAATTCTCGGGCATTCCATTGAGGTGTTAGAGATGTGTCTTTCTGGTGATAGAAGTTCACTCTCGACGTGGTTCGGAAGTCACGTAAAGCCGTTGGTCCCGTTGCTGAATAACCGCTGGTTCCATGCAACATAAAAACTCCATACAAACATTCCAGCCTTTAGGTGTCGGGATATAGTAGAAAGGAAGGGGTTTTATTAACAAGCAACATATGACAATTGCATGTGGTAGATGTCTCCGACGAGTAAAACCATGTTGCTGTTTTTGTGGGTGGTGTTGTTGCTATTGTTGTTGTTGTTCTCTCAAACTGGCTTTCTACTTCACGAACATTTCGTATTTGTATCGTGTAAGCGCAGAATACACCACGGTTGAATCTGAGACATAAATACAGTTTCTAAACACTAAATTGGAATACTTGTTGAGAAAACCAAATAGGATCTGCTTTCATACTTTCAGAATCAAGACAAAGCAAACTCGTCCTGTGAAACGGTAAATGGAAGAAGAGACCTTACGAAAAAAAAATATAAATGAAAGATGAGCCCAATGATGGAAAAAATGGCAAATATCTCCTCACATTAAAGCCATAACAACACTTCTGTCTCCCCTTAAACTCCGAGGAAATATGAAGCGACATAAAAAAAAAAAAAAAAAAAATCTCGCATCTACTAGAGTCCCAGCCCTCCACAACTCTTCCCTTTAAGACCGTCTCCCACGCGTAGATTTCAGTAATTGGAGAGCAAATTAAACCTGTAGGCACCTCCTACAGCTCCTTGTAGCATTCGAGTTGATGAGGCAAACCTCCTTTCAACAGGAGAGAGAGAGAGAGAGAGAAAGAAGTAAAAAAAATAAAGACGTAGAAATAGATACTTGAAAATGTTTGGGAAGTAAGATTAGGGTATACTAGGGTATACCAAGTGCGGCCGATGAAGTTAAAAAGTTATTTCATGAGAGAGAGAGAGAGAGAGAGAGAGAAAGGTGAAGAAACAGAGAGAGAGAGAGAGGGAAAGATGGAGAAACAGAGAGAGAGAGAGGTGGAGAAACAGAGGGAGAGAGTGAAAGTGAGGTAAAAACTAAATGTGTACGATTCAGTTAAATTGAAGTTAAAAAGCTCATATCGGCTTCAAAACTTCGCGACGGAAAATGAAAAGAAAGAAATACAGAAAGAGGCACAAAATGAAGGAAAGAAATAAAGAGAGAAAGAAAAGGAAGTTCAGAAGAAGTATTGGAGAAATAATCATCTTTTTGAAGGGAAGAACATATATTGGTATTCCTCCCCTCTGACGAAGTAATTGTATATATATATATATATATATATATATATATTTAAATATGTATATATATATATATATATATATATATATATATATATATATATATATATATATATATATATATATATATATATATATATATAAATATATATATATATATATATATATATATATATATATATATATATATATATATATATATATATATATATATATATATATATATATATATATATATACACACAGGTAAATATGTTGTTACAACAGACTTCCATCTAGTAAAATGACCCCATAAAAACGCCAAAATATAAAACGTAAGTACGTACTTACTTTCTATCTTTTGGCGTTTTTATGGGCTCTTTTTATTAGTTATATATACAGGTATATATGTACACAAAGGCAAATAAATGATTATGAAATGAACAGTTTACCAGTATTACTAGAAAAACAAAATGACATGACATAGAAGACACATGCCTACCTAGAGGAACATACATTTCACACAGATAGACAGAATTGTCATTACTTTCTTTCTTTCCATTGGTTATCTCAGTGAAGAGAGCACCAAATTTCACGTCTAATCACAGGATAAGATGCTTTGATAATATTCGATACATAAACGTGTCAAAAACTCCCATTTGAATACGTGGAAGATGAGATTAAATTAAAGAGAATATGCGTCTCGCGTCCAACTTCCAGAAGATGCCTTGCAGACAAGCAATAACTATATCCATTACACGTCCCCAATTGCGCCCTTTCAACTCGCATAACTGTTTCTGCCGCCGCCTCTCGTGTCCCCTAACAATCGAACCAAACTACAGTTTGAGTTTCATTTCCAGTGACCTGAAAGGAAGCGCCCCCCGCCCCCCGAACCTGGGAGTCCGAAACCGAAGGCCTTAACTGGTGATGTCCGAGTTGTCTGGCGAGTACTCTGGAAAGAGACTTTGGACCTGACGACCAATAATCAATTTGTAACTGGAAATGTTCGAGTGCCTTTTCCAGGACACTGGAATGAGTCTTTGGAGCTGAAGACTAATTCTATAACAGGAAACGGTCGAGTGTCATTTCCTCTAGTACCCTGGAAGGAACTTTCTTGCCTGCCTAGAGACCGAATGTCCTTCAATTAGAGGTGTTCGAGTTCCCTTTTCTCTGGAAGGAACCCTTCGGACCTGGAAAGGCGAATGTTCTATCAAACGAGATGTTCCAGCATCACTCACTTTTACCACCCATTGAAGCACATTCCGGTTCACGAGATAGTTACCGGTAACGATTTCGGCAGTAAAATGCTTCATAGAATGTGAGCGAAATCTTCGGTTCCTTGTCCTCTGGAAGGACAATAATTCACCTCTCACAGTAAAGAGAGATTTAATAATACAGTTTGTAATCATTTTTGTCATAATCTGTATCGTCTTTCGTTACATAAAATAAATGCACAAGTATAGGAATGTAGAGATTTGAGACTGGAAACAGAAATTTGAAGAAATATATGATCCCGGTTATTGCAGTTTTCTGACTTTAATAAAGAGACCTCCTCTTCCTTGGGACAATAACATCTCCGGAGATGTTTTTGAGGATCGTTCACTGCGCCGCTGTCGCGTTTTCTCAGCTATTTTCACGGTTCATCTTCCGTGACTTAGTTGTATAAAAGCGACCTTTCTGGACTGCAAGGAGGTATAATTCTGAAGAAAACTTGCCGCAGCTCCTTCAGTAATTTCTTTTTTAATCGTTTATTTGTCATATGTAAACGATCCGAGTTTTTAAACCAAATACTATTTATTTTTTTCATATATTTGTTTCCAAGTGAAAATCGAAACATTATAAAATGTCACACTCGATTTTTACGATGTAACACTGCTTGATCATTTCTTTCTTTCGTCGTTGCGACGCCAGTAAGTACTAATCAATCATTTCTTTATTTTTACACATACAAACATTCCATTCCTTAAAGAATCCTTGTCATGTTTATATATGGCATTTTTTGCTTGGTGTTCATCTTTTTCGCTCGGGACCACCAGGAAATATTAGTTTTTTTTTTCTGTTAGTGACAGTTGAAGAGGTTAAAAATTCAAGAATATTGTGAACACGATTTCCGCACACGGTAAACTCTCTCTCTCTCTCTCTCTCTCTCTCTCTCTCTCTCTCTCTCTCTCTCTCTCTCTCTCTCTGTCCTTATCTCTCTCGCTCTCTCTCTCGCTAGTATACGTCCATATATATCACCGATTAACCTTTTTTTGTATTCGGATTAGTTCTTTAAATCTCATGTCCAATACGTATACGTCCATATCATCACCTGATGTAACTTTTTTTTATTCGGATTAGTATCTTTAAATTTATGTCCAATACTGTATTTTAACGATTACATTTATCCACTCATAGATTAAAGAACGGTATAATCATAGTCGTAACTTTACCTACCTATGCTGCATGTGGTGAATATGCATTGTTAAGCAATGTCTACATATAATTTTTTTTTTTCCTAACTGAGGCTGCTCAAATGCATTCCCTAAGCGAGACACTTTGTAATCTCGAATACTCATACACTTAAGATGAAATAGTGTGGAATAATGTTCTTATTTTCTAAATAAGAAACATAATATAATAATAATAATAATGATATGGTAAAGAGAAGATTGACAAACGCAGAGAAACCCGCACCGAGTAACTAACACTGATATGCTGCACATTACTTGAAAACAAAGTAGAAGACATCAGTTCATTGCATCATCTTCTCCATGACAGCGAATCCACATCTGAAGGCAACAACGTACCTTCCACCCCTCTGTTTACAGGTTCCGTTCGCTGACGCTGAAACATCTTTCGGCCACGTGTTTATGGGGATCGTTCGCTCCACCAAAATCCACTCTTCCCGGGGTATTTATAAGGGTCGTCTGCGGTAATTTTATAGTTGAATGCCGACCATCAGAGCACGGAGAGGTCATAAACGTCGCGTTAGGTGCGTGTGACCCCTGCGTGAATCTTACTTGAGGGAAGATATTTACGGTCCCCTGAGGTCAGGTTAGGTCTCGTAATTTTTCCCACGAGGAGAAGGGGAGTGGAAAATGGGGAATAAAAAGAGGAAGAAGTAGAGGGGAGAGATAAGAGGACGAGTAGAGAGGGGGAGAATGGAGCTATCATTATTCGGGGGGGGAATGAGGATCGTTCGTTTTCTGCTCTGTGGAAAAAAATAAGAGATTGAACTGTAATGCCTTTATTTAGCAAAATATGTGAAATTCTCTAATGATATTAGTTATTATCTTAACAAGAACGAGGAAATAATATTCAGAAGTTTATTATAAAATACAAAAGTGTCGCCTTTATAACGTTAGTTTCCAATAGTCTAGTATTCTGGTTAGGCTCGTTGGATTTGAAATGTTTCGTAATTATTTACCTTCCTCCTTATCCCTCGAAACCCCTTCTCTTTCTCTCTCTTTTTATCATTTTGCTTTAAATCTGGGAGGGAATTCTACTCACAGATGGAAGGGGGGCGGGAACGGAGGGAAGGCCCAATTCTTAGAAGGGGGCGTGGTAATAAAAAGGTTGAGAACCATTGCTCTAAAGACTGAACCTATTTTCAAAATCTTTTCCGAGATGTACGCGCATCGTCGAATAAACAGGACAAATAAAAAAAGAAATGGTTGGAAAATAGAATAACTGGTACGAAGTCAGATCTAGCAGTATCATACGTAGATGTCTTGTTCACTGAATCACCGGCTTGTTTACATGGGATCGTTCGTTGCACCGGAATATCATTTCTCGGTGTTTCCCCGCCTAGCAGATCAAAACATATCACAGCGAGTGTGACTTACAATGAATCCTATTGCACATCAAGTGTTTATGCTGGTTGTAGGGCCTACTTGGACCTCCAGTTTGTTCTGGGAAGTAAAGGACAATGGTCAAAGTATGGAATGGAAAGAAACGCAGATAAAGAGGTGAAAATTGTGGAAATTTATGAACTTAATTCAGCTGTAGAGACATAAAGAATTAGAGGGTGGAATGAGTTTGACATTTCTTTCGGGAATTATGATTATAATGGAAGATCTCCCACAACAACAACGACAATTATTATTATTATTATTATCATTTTTTTTTTTTTTTTTTTTTTTTGCTTCATCACAGTCCTCCAATTCGACTGGGTGGTATTTATAGTGTGGGGTTCCGGGTTGCATCCTGCTTCCTTAGGAGTCCATCACTTTTCTTACCATGTGTGCCGTTTCTAGGATCACACTTTTCTGCATGAGTCCTGGAGCTACTTCAGCCTCTAGTTTTTCTAGATTCCTTTTCAGGGATCTTGGAATCGTGCCTAGTGCTCCTATGATTATGGGTACGATTTCCACTGGCATATCCCATATCCTTCTTATTTCTATTTTCAGATCTTGATACTTCTCCATTTTTTCCCTCTCTTTCTCTTCAACTCCGGTGTCCCATGGTATTGCGACATCAATGAGTGATACTTTCTTCTTGATTTTGTCAATCAACGTCACGTCTGGTCTATTTGCATGTATCACCCTATCTGTTCTAATACCATAGTCCCAGAGGATCTTTGCCTGATCGTTTTCTATCACTCCTTCAGGTTGGTGCTCGTACCACTTATTACTGCAAGGTAGCTGATGTTTCTTGCACAGGCTCCAGTGGAGGGCTTTTGCCACTGAATCATGCCTCTTTTTGTACTGGTTGTGTGCAAGTGCCGGGCATTCGCTTGCTATGTGGTTTACGGTTTCATTTTTCGTATTGCACTTCCTACATATGGGAGAGATGTTATTTGCGTCTATCGTTCTTTGAACATATCTGGTTCTTAGGGCCTGATCTTGTGCCGCTGTTATCATTCCTTCAGTTTCCTTCTTTAGCTCTCCCTTCTGTAGCCTTTGCCATGTGTCATCGCTGGCTAGTTCTTTAGTCTGTCTCATGTATTGTCCGTGCATTGGTTTGTTGTGCCAGTCCTCTGTTCTGTTTGTCATTCTCCTGTCTGTATATTTCTGGGTCTTCGTCTACTTTTATTAGTCCTTCTTCCCATGCACTCTTTAGCCACTCGTCTTCACTGGTTTTCAGATATTGCCCCAGTGCTCTGTTCTCGATGTTGACGCAGTCCTCTATACTTAATAGTCCTCACCCTCCTTCCTTTCGTGTTATGTATAGCCTGTCCGTATTTTCTCTTGTGTGTAGTGCTTTGTGTATTGTCATATGTTTCCTGGTTTTCTGATCTATGGTTCGGAGTTCTGCCTTCGTCCATTCCACTATTCCTGCGCTGTATCTGATTACTGGCACTGCCCATGTGTTTATGGCTTTTATCATATTTCCGGCGTTGAGTTTTGACTTGAGTATCGCCTTGAGTCTCTGCATATATTCTTTCCTGATCGTGTCCTTCATCTCTTGGTGTTTATATCCCCTCCTTCCATTATTCCCAGGTATTTGTATCCTGTCTCATCTATGTGTTTGATGTTGTTCCCATCTGGTAGCTTTATCCCTTCAGTTCTACGCTTACTTTGCCTTCCTTTTGATATGATGACTAAGGCGCATTTTTCTATTATTATTATTATCATTATTATTATTATTATATTATTATTATTATTATTATTATTATTGTTGTTGTTGTTGTTGTTGTTGTTGTTGTGTATTGTTGTGTATGCTGGAAACAGACTTCCTTTCAAACATGTTTTATTAAAGATAATGGCAGAATTCACAGAATTGATTTAATTTAAATTCTTTCAATTTTCCTTATGATTTGTCTTTCTGGCACGCTCGTATTATAAAGCAGCTGTCCAATATTCTGCCAATATTTTTAATAAAACATATTATTTTTTTTTTTTCTTTTGCTCTATCACAGTCCTCTAATTCGGACTGGGTGGTATTTATAGTGTGGGGTTCCGGGTTGCATCCTGCCTCCTTAGGAGTCCATCACTTTCTTACATGTGTGCCGTTTCTAGGATCACACTTTTTCTGCATGAGTCCTGGAGCTACTTCAGCTCTAGTTTTCTAGATTCCTTTTCAGGGATCTTGGAATCGTGCCTAGTGCTCCTATGATTATGGGTACGATTTCCACTGGCATATCCCATATCCTCTTATTTCTATTTTCAGATCTTGATACTTCTCCATTTTTTCCCTCCTTTCCTTCCTTCTCAACTCTGGTGTCCCATGGTATTGCGACATCAATGAGTGATACTTTCTTCTTGACTTTGTCAATCAACGTCACGTCGGTCTATTGCACGTATCACCCTATCCGTTCTGATACCATAGTTTTCTATCACTCCTTCAGTTGATGTTCGTACACTTATTACTGCAAGGTAGCTGATGTTTCTTGCACAGGCTCCAGTGGAGGGCTTTTGCCACTGAATCATGCCTCTTTTTGTACTGGTTCTGTGCAAGTGCCGGGCATTCGCTTGCTACTATGTGGTTTACGGTTTCATTTTCGTATTGCACTTCCTACATATGGGAGAGATGTTATTTGCGTCTATCGTTCTTTGAACATATCTGGTTCTTAGGGCCTGATCTTGTGCCGCTGTTATCATTCCTTCAGTTTCCTTCTTTAGCTTTCCCCTTTGTAGCCTTTGCCATGTGTCATCGCTGGCTAGTTCTTTAGTCTGTCTCAGTATTGTCCGTGTATTGGTTTGTTGTGCCAGTCCTCTGTTCTGTTTGTCATTCTCCTGTCTGTATATTTCTGGGTCTTCGTCTACTTTTATTAGTCCTTCTTCCCATGCTACTCTTTAGCCACTCGTCTTCATGGTTTTCAGATATTGCCCCCCCCAGTGCTCTGTTCTCGATGTTGACGCAGTCCTCTATACTTAATAGTCCTCACCCTCCTTTCCTTTCGTGTTATGTATAGCCTGTCCGTATTTTCTCTTGTGTGTAGTGCTTTGGTGTATTGTCATATGTTTCCTGGTTTTCTGATCTATGGTGCGGAGTTCTGCCTTCGTCCATTCGACTATTCCTGCGCTGTATCTGATTACTGGGCACTGCCCATGTGTTTATGGCTTTTATCATATTTCCGGCGTTGAGATTTGACTTGAGTATCGCCTTGAGTCTCTGCATATATTCTTTCCTGATCGTGTCCTTCATCTCTTGGTGTTTTATATCCCCTCCTTCCATTATTCCCAGGTATTTGTATCCTGTCTCATCTATGTGTTTGATGTTGTTCCCATCTGGTAGCTTTATCCCTTCAGTTCTCGTTACTTTGCCTTTTTGTATGATGACTAAGGCGCATTTTTCTATTATTATTATTATCATTATTATTATTATTATTATTATTATTATTATTATTATTATTATTATTATTATTATTATTATTGTTGTTGTTGTTGTTGTTGTTGTTGTTGTGTATGCTGGAAACAGACTTCCTTTCAAACATGTTTTATTAAATAATGGCAGAATTCACAGAATTGATTTAATTTAAATTCTTTCAATTTTCCTTATGATTTGTCTTTCTGGCACGCTCGTATTATAAAGCAGCTGTCCAATATTCTGCCAATATTTTAATAAAAACATATTATTTTTTTTCTTTTGCTCTATCACAGTCCTCTAATTCGACTGGGTGGTATTTATAGTGTGGGGTTCCGGGTTGCATCCTGCCTCCTTAGGAGTCCATCACTTTCCTTACTATGTGCTCCGTTTCTAGGATCACACTCTTCTGCATGAGTCCTGGAGGTACTTCAGCCTCTAGTTTTTCCATATTCCTTTTCAGGGATCTTGGGATCGGTGCCTAGTTTGCTATGATTAATGGTAAAATTTTTCACTGGCATATCCCATATCCTTCTATTTCTATTTTCAGATCTTGATACTTATCCATTTTTTCCCTTTCCTTCTCTTCAACTCTGGTGTCCCATGGTATTGCGACATCAATGAGCGATACTTTTCTTATCGATTTTGTCAATCAACGTCACGTCTGGTCTATTTGCACGTACCACCCTATCTGTTTTGATACCATAGTCCCAGAGGATCTTTGCCTGATCGTTGTCTATCACTCCCTCAGGTTGATGTTCGTACCACTTATTACTACAAGGTACCTGGTGTTTCTTGCGCAGGCTCCAGTGGAGGGAGCCTGTGCAAGAAACAACAGCTACCTTGCAGTAATAAGTGGCACGAACGCCATACTGAGGGAGTTATATTATTATTATTATTATTTTTTTTTTTTTTTTTTTGCTCTATCACAGTCCTCCAATTCGACTGGGTGGTATTTATAGTGTGGGGTTCCGGGTTGCATCCTGCCTCCTTAGGAGTCCACCCCTTTTCTTACTATTATTATTATTATTATTATTATTATTATTATTATTATTATTATTATTATTATTATTAATAATAATAATAATAATAATAATAATAATAATAATAATAATAATAATAATAATAATAATAATAATAATATTATTCATTATTATTATTATTGTTGTTATTATTGTTATTATTATTATTATTGTGGTTGTTGTTTTTTATGTTATTTAATGATATATCTAGTTTTTTTCTTCTAATCTTATCCTTACTACTGACTAAAATTTCTAAAATTTTTCATTTTAATAAAAGCAAAAAAAAATGCAACCTCACACGCTGAGAGGTTGAATAAAAAAAGAAGAAATAAAAGACAAAGAAGAAGAAATATAAGTCGATCTATCGACGTCGATAGGGAAAGGTCATTGTGCGAGGTGTGTGTGGGGAGCGAGGTGGTTTGGAAAGGTAATTGTTCCGGGGTGTGGCGGGTTTGGGGGGGTGGGGCGGGGGGCGGTTGGATAGGGGCGAGGCTGTGTGACCAAAAGAAGTAATTTTCGGAACCAACGGAACTTTGGCCTCCTGTCTCGTGAGCGGCTCCTCTTCTAAGGCTTCCTTCCTAACGTGGCTTCTGTTGTCAGTGTTCATTCATTCTTCAGTGACTTCGTCTCTAGTTTGCATACTTCCCAGGGAGGCATCAATCAGATGCTCCGTGCAAGGAGGAAGCTGCAAAGTTTTCTTATTTGTTTCGCCTCTGGCGGCGATGAGGGGAAACAGGGCGTGATCTGACCTCCAGCTTACTTGGTGTGTGTGCAAGATTTCCCCCGTCACGCATAACTTGTAAACATTATATTCCTAACTTTCAACGGAATTTGAAGCATGCTCAAATCTACAGCCAATAGAGCGTTGTTTTACCAACGAAAATTAAAATGAATACGATATATTTTATCAGAAATATTTGTGCGTGATCCGACCTTCAGATTACACGGGGCGCGTGTAGGATTTTCCCCTTACGCATAAGTTGTAAAAATTAGACTTCCTACTCTTAACGGAATTTAAAACGTGTTAAAATCTACGGCCAAATTGAGCGTTGTTTCACCAACGAAAATTAAAACGAATGCGCTATATTTTATTAGAAATAATTGTTCTGTACTGTTTCACATGCACATTATTTATTTTTCCCATTTTCATTCTAATGAATAAATCATCAATATCCTATCCTAAAATTCCTGTATCTTTAACTCAACACGTCAAACCTTTTTCAGACCTTTTTAAGCTCTTCCATATACCTTTTCTACCCGACCACCCAACAAGAACAACAACAAACAACAGCGAGAACAACAAAGTAGTTTGTAAGGCTTACTCCCCGAGTCAGCCAAAACTTTGACACAATAAACGAAATCAGACTGACGACTATAACGGGTGTTGCAATGGTAATTATTTTGTATTTCATTATCAAGACATATAATAATAATCATAATTATAGTTGGGATGGGAGTAATGTTTGTGGTAGATATGGTTATTAATTCCCCGTCTCATAATGAAGTCTTTAATAATGTATATCCTGTGCGTATTTGCGTCTTTTCCGTTTGGAATGTCCCCAAATATGTAAGAATGTATATGTGTGGGTGCATGTATATATATATATATATATATATATATATATATATATATATATATATATATATATATATATATATATATATATTTAAGAGGACCTCTTATATACTTCATCCACGGGACCATTGTGGAATTACAAGATATATATATATATATATATATATATATATATATATATATATATATATATATATATATATATATATATATATATATATATATATCATATATATATATATATTTAATTACGTACATAGCCACATGAAAGGTGAACAATTAAAGACCAGGTACCAAGCGCTTTCGTGTATTGCATACACTTCTCCGGGGTACAAAGTAAAATTTATTTACGTACATATTTGTCGCGTGCTGCTTGGTGGCTTATCTCTGATATATATATATGATATATATATATATATATATATATATATATATATATGTGTGTGTGTGTGTGTGTGTGTGTATATATATATGTGTAGTATGTGTGTTGTGTCTGTGTGTCTCTTGTGTGTGTGTGTGTGGTGTGTGTGAGAGAGGGAGAAAGAGAGAGATACAGACACTAGCTTCACCTAGCCGGTAGCATCACAACCAGATACGAAAACAAAAATGCAGCCAATCTTTATAGTTGCAGAGGGAGAGGCAAACTGCCAGACAGTTGTGTAGACTGTCAGAGGCAGCTGACTGCCCCGAGGGTATTTAGCAACGGAGCTACAGAAAGAAAAACCTCGCTCGTGGAAACCCGGGTAGCAAATTCCCGAGATGTATACTATAGTAGATTCTCATCATCCGTGCCTCTTTACGAATTCCCCTGATTGGCTGTTGATAAGCCAATCACAGGGCTGGAAACTGTCAGTCTCTCTCGAGAGATTTCGCATAGGCAGGATGTATGGTCCACCTCTCCT
>NC_061090.1:53048212-53065712 GCF_015104395.2 Macrobrachium nipponense | reverse complement strand
AGGGAGTTTTCGTATTTTCCAGATTAAAGAAGTAAAAAAAAAAAAGGCATTTATGAACTCCTTCAGCTGAGAGATATGTCGAATTCGACCTTTTTTTCTCTCTGAGGAAGTGTCCGAATATTTACCATTTCATGCCTCGTAGAAATCGGACTTTGTGGAAGTTCGACGAGATTTTCTAGGTTTTCCGTACCATTGACCTTTGCTCTTGTAAAAAGAAGAAAAAATGATAAAAGGTCAGATTTATGCCAGCTTCATGTCACTTGATAAGTAGAACTTTGGTCAGTTATTCCATATTATATATATTTAGAGTTTCACTTTTTCCCAGAATGATTTTTTTTCGATGATTTGTTTTTTCGCAACAATTCTTTTCTTGTTTTTTTTTCCATTCTAAAATAGTGTATTTTGACTTTTCGCTTATTCGGGGAGTAAGCCTGCAAACTACTTTGTTGTTGTTGTTGTTGTTAGAAATAAGTACTCTTTGCTGTTTAACATGCATATTACTTAATTTTTTTTTTTTTTCATTTTCATTGTAATAGATAAATCATCAATATCCTATCGTAAAATTCCTGTATCTTCAACTCAACGCCAAACACGTTTTTCAGAGCTTTTTAGGATTTTACATAGAACTTTTCTACCCCACCAACAACAAAAACAACAATAACAAAATAGTTCGTAGGCTTACTCCCCGAGTAAGCGACAATTTTCTATTAAATGAAATAATTTACCTTCCAACGCCCACAGAAAATCGTGACCCACGAGAAAAAGGGTCATTTTGTGGGGCGTGGGCGGCCAGAGAAATCCTTGGTTGACTGTCTCACAATTTCTGCTTTATTTCCCAAACCTGTATAGAGCGTCCTTAGTCCCTGGGAAGATTCCTCCTCTTTTCTTTGTCTTTCTTTTATTATTTTTTTTTCTTCCATCATTTATCGCCTGCGATAAAAGTATTCCCTGCAGTTCTGATTTTTCGTAACCGACGAGAAAACGGGTTTAAGAATGCCTATTGACAACCCCCCACACCACCACCCAGGGTCTTTACCCCCCCCCCCCCGCCCCCTCCAAAATTTTTGCCTGCTCGGGGGGAGTAGGCCTACGAACTACTTTGTTGTTGTTGTTCTTGCTGTTGCTGTTCTTGTTAGGGGAGTGGTGTAGGAAAAGTCTATGGAAGAGCCTAAAAAGTTCTGAATAAGGTGTTTCGCGTTGAGTCAAAGAGAGAGGAATTTTAGGAAAGGATATTTATGATTTATTTATTAGAATGAAAATGTCAAAAATAAATAATGTACATGTTAAACAGTGCAAAACCTTTATTTCTAATAAAATATAGAGAATTGGATATTAGAGGACATTTGTCGGTTAATTCTTATATACGTGTGTATATATACACGTATATATATATAATATATATATATATATATATATAAATATGATATATATATATATATATATATATATATATATATATATATATATATATATATATACGTATATATACACGTATATATAATATATATATATATATATATATATTATATATATATGCATACGTATATATATACGTAATATAATATAATAAAATATATATATAATATATATATATATATATATATAATATACTATATATAAATATATATAATATAATAATATATATCATATATTTATATGGATTATATTATATATATATCGTATTATATATGTATATATATATATATTATATATTATCTTATATCTGTGTATATATATAACATTACGTGGTATATTATAACGTATATAAATATATTATTATATGTATATATATATATAATATATATAATATTATTATATACCACGTAAATATATACCGTATATAAAATCAAATATACATACATACATACATACATACATACATAGGTGTGTGTGAGTGTAGATGTGAGTGTGCCTGTTTGTGTATGTGTGTGAGTGTGTGGGCACGAGAATGGAAGGGAGAGTATTGACCTTCATTTATACTCAAGCACGAAAAATGTCTTGAGTTTCCGGGCGAAAGCGTTCATTTCGGGCTATAAGGCAGAGAGAGCGTCAGCCTCAGTTGCGGGGCTAAACTTCGGCCCGTTATGGCATCGCCAGGTTCCATATTAGAACAGAAATTGCTCTTTTCTTTTCTTTTCTTTTTCTCCCAGAGGGTCTCAGGCGAGTTGCTTTGCTCTTCCTCTCTTATGTTGTGCCTGATGGGGAGGTTTCTCTGTGAGAGAGAGAGAGAGAGAGAGAGAGAGAGAGAGAGAGAGAGAATAAAATGATGTAAGAGAAAACAGAGAGAGAGAGAGAGAGAATAAAATAATGTAAAAGAGAAAACTGAGGGACAGAGTGAATGAAATGATGCACAAGAGAAAACAGAGAGAATAAAATGTTGGAAGAGAGAAAACAGAGAGAGAGAATAAATGATGCAAAAGAAAAAACATAGAGAGAGAGAGAGAGGAGGAGAGAGAGAGAGAGATTAAAATGATGTAAAAGAGAAAAAAAAAAAGTACCAGGCGCTTTCTTCTTTATTCGGCCATTGTCGTGGCTTAAAAATAAAATAAGATAAATAAATAGAAAAGCAAAATTAATAAAAATCTTACCCCGACTATGCCTGATTAAAGGCTACAGCACTTGGTACTGAATTTCTACCTATCATTTTCCTGAGGTATTCGCTTATACATTCATACATACAAATTCACGTACATTAGGGCATAAGCTTGCACGTATTATAACTATCAATATATTGCGCATTAACCTACACACACTCACATTTATAACCAACAATTTATTACATATTAACCTCCACTCAATATAATTCAGGAATGCAGCTGTGAATCATCACAAATTTCACGTCGTCTGGTGCTGATATATAAGATACCGAAAGACACCTCTAACACGATTCCAAAGACTTTTCAAATTCCTCGCCGGAGATATTGGGCGAAATTGTATAACCCTTTTTTTTCCAGAGGGAACGAATTACCAAGAGACCGAATGAGAGAGAATTAGAGTCTTTTGGTCGTCATTGAATTTTTTGTAAGTTGTGGCTTCCGTTTTTTTTTTCACTACTCTGTCACACATCAGGAAGAATTTTGACCTCAAAAGGATGATTAGAAGGATAGTTTTAACATCACTCGAACCTCTCTCTCTCTCTCTCTCTCTCTCTCTCTCTCTCTCTCTCTCTCTCTCTCTCTCTCTCTCTCTCTCTCTCTCTCTCTCTCTCTGTATAAGCGAAGTACTTTTAGTCTCTCACCAACGCTCAAAGATGACAGGACCACGCCCACTTTACCTTGGGCCTCTGTTTTTCATGGAAATTGCGTGTACCCTCAAGAAAAAAAATGGAACTGTTATAAATGTTAGAGTCTTCATAATAAAATCATATAGATAGATAGATAGACAGGTAGACAATACGACGGGAAGAACACCACAGAGGTATATTAGGTATAATCACAAATCGTTTCCAAAACTGGGTTCCATTTTAATTCCGACATGACAAACATTTGAACGTCCCTACATAGGAAGGATTAAAAGCGATTCCACGAGATTTTCTGGTTATTTTTGCTCATACAATTCACCCCCGTTCAAGCGGCCTTTCGTATTTGTTCTGCAGTATTCGACTGTTACCTGTGTCATATCTCGTGCCATTTTTTGTTTTTCTTTCTGTTTTGACCAATTTTACTTTATTTTCCCAGATACTTCTTGTGGCTACACACGTACACATTATATATATATATATATATATATATATATATATATATATATATATATATATATATATATATATATATATATATATATATATTGAATATCTTATACCATGGGCAAAAAATCCACATTTGCGCCACGAAAAGTCTGTATTGTCGCATCAGACGAGACAACCCCTATGGTGGACATTTAATTAGATTCCTCCATTTAAGCAAGACTCATCATTTCCATCCTGTTTCCAATCATTTCAAAAGGAAGTCTCCAGGAATACTTCTCTCGATGTTTCCAGGAATATTTCGCTCAATATTTCCAGGAATATTTCTTTCGATATTTCCAGGAATAGTTCTCTCGATATTTAGAGGAATATTTCTCTCGATGTTTCCAGGAATATTTCTCTCGATATTTCCAGGAATACTTCTCTCGATGTTTCCAGGAATATTTCTCTCGATGTTTCCAGGAATATTTCGCTCGATTTTTCCAGGAATATTTCTTTCGATATTTCCAGGAATATTTATCTCGATATTTAGAGGAATATTTCTCTCGATGTTTCCAGGAATACTTCTCTCGATATTTCCAGGAATATTTCTCTCGATATTTCCAGGAATACTTCTCTCGATATTTCCAAGAGCATTTCTCTCGATATCAGAGGAAGTCGAGCATTTAACAGTCGGACTTGTGGCCGTGTTTACGCTGCTATATTTTGGAATGAAGCAGGAAATTGCTTCACGCTTTGCACGTTAGCTTCTGAGAGAGAGAGAGAGAGAGAGAGAGAGAGAGAGAGAGAGAGAGAGAGAGAGAATGATGGTTTTATTTATTTTACTATGTTTTTGGATATTGCAAGAAATTGCCTTATAATTCATATTACCTTCAGAGCAATCATGAGAGAGAGAGAGAGAGAGAGAGAGAGAGAGAGAGAGAGAGAGAGAGAGAGAATCATAATGATCGGTTTTTATTTTACTATGTTCTTGAATATTTCAGGAAAATGCTTCATAATTCATTTTAGCGTAGAACAATCTTTAGAGAGAGAGAGAGAGAGAGAGAGAGAGAATGATCGGTTTTTACTCAACTATGTTCTTGAATATTTCAAGAAAATGCTTCATAATTCATTTTAGCTTAGAACAATCTGTAGCGAGAGAGAGAGAGAGAGAGAGAGAGAGAGAGAAGAGAGAGAATGGTCGTTTTTTATTGACTATGTTCTTGAATATTTCAAGAAAATGCTTCATAAGTCATTTTAGCTTTGAACAATCTTTGAGAGAGAGAGAGAGAGAGAGAGAGAGAGAGAGAGAGAGAGAGAGAGGTCTGAACGATATTAAAGGCAATTTTTTTACCAATTACAGAACATTTTCGAAAACAGTCAATTCGCTCTGAATATCCATCCAGTTTGTTTGAGACGCATCGGTGCCGACTACTATAATACCTATTAAAATTACAAGAATAGAGCTTCGTCTGTCATTTCCCTTGTACAATAAGAAAAGGACTGGCCTTAAAAAAACAATTGAGATCGAGAGATAAAGAAGAAGAAGAGAAGGAATAAGACGACGAACTATTGTGACGAGGTTTAGAGGTGCCGTTACAAAGGCACTTCGCCAACCCTTCTTTGAATCGGTAACCGGAGGACGAATAATTCAACTGGAACATCTGCCGCCTTATTTGGAATAACTCTGTCGCCGCCAGACCTTGTTATCGTACTCTTCTGGTCGAGTGAGTCGTTAATTTCGTCACTGGAAGACTTCGGTTTCCTGCGTATTCTTGTAGGTCTATTTATGTGTATGTATTTGTTCGAATGTGATTGCCTAGGTCTACTAGGAAGAAATGACTTAGTGGGAACATTGGTGGGCAGTAAGTGCGTTACCTTGTCTGTTTGTCTATCTGTCAAAATGCTGAAGCCACTCTGGCGTAGAGACTTATCAATTTACTGAAGCCACTATGGCCTAGAGACCTGTCAAAATGCTGAAGGCACTATGGCCTAGAGACCTGTCAAAATACTGAAGCCACTATGGCCTAGAGACCTGTCAAAATGCTGAAGGCACTATGGCCTAGAGACCTGTCAAAATACTGAAGCCACTATGGCCTAGAGACCTGTCAAAATACTGAAGCCACTATGCCTAGAGACTGTCAAAATGCTGAAGGCACTATGGCCTAGAGACCTGTCAAAATACTGAAGCCACTATGGCCTAGAGACCTGTCAAAATACTGAAGCCACTATGGCCTAGAGACCTGTCAAAATACTGAAGCCACTATGGCCTAGAGACCTGTCAAAATGCTGAAGGCACTATGGCCTAGAGACCTGTCAAAATGCTGAAGGCACTATGGCCTAGAAACCTGTCAAAATACTGAAGACACTCTGGTGTAGAGACCTGTCAAAATGCTGAAGGCACTATGGCCTAGAAACCTGTCAAAATACTGAAGGCATTATGATCTAGAGACCTGAATCACCGAATTTTCTGAGTCTCAGAAATGCTAACAGAAGTCAAGCCAAGCTCTCTCTCTCTCTCTCTCTCTCTCTCTCTCTCTCTCCTCTCTCTTTATGGGCGCTGACACACCCGAAAATATCCCGAAGTCCCTTTTAAAAGCATCGGAAACTGAAGGGAAGAAATGTGTGCCCGGCTTAAATGGAGAAACTCCATTAATAGCGTCTATCAATGCTTAGACTTTTTTTTCCCCAGCGTTGGAACAGAATCCTGTTTTCGTTCGGGTAAGGTTAGGTCTTTGAAAATGGCTCTTCCGGTGCTTTTTTTTTTTTTTTTGGGTGGGGGGGGGGGAGAATTTAATTGTTCCGTATCTCCGATTATCCTGTGTTTAGAGTTTCATTTATTTTATTTAATTATTCCGCGAGAGTAGTTTCGATGCATTGCGTGATTTTGAATTCGTAATCGGGTTTTAGTTCTTATATGCCGGGCACTCACGAATATTGGCCAGTTTATATATATATATATATATATATATATATATATATATATATATATATATATATATATTACTAAATTGAAAGATTTTTGGAAATATAATAATGTTGCGTATCTGTAAGTGATATATATATCTATATATATATAAATTTATATATTATATAAATTATATATACATATATATAATAATTATATATATATCATATATATTATATATATACATATATATATATTATAGAATATATATAATATATATATATATATATATATATAATAAAATATTTATATAACATATACATACACACACACACACACACACACACACACATATATATATATATATATATATATATATATATATATATATTATATATATATATATATATATATAGTCAACTGAAGCTGTGGCCAATACACTGCCGTCACATAAGCCACTTGGACATCAATGTGGGTATAGGCCCAGCAACATCATACCAAAACATTCTACGGACAACCTGAATGGTATAATTGCACCGTGTGTCTATACCCATCGTAGGTTCGTGACCGTTACCCGTGGAATACCGAAGAAGTTATCTTCGCCGAACTTCGATATATGTTTATTGACAGAAATGCACATCAAAGGGGTACAGTATTTAGCATGTCAACTGAAGGCCTCTAGGTAAGTAACATCACGCACACGACCCAAATGAGCAATTAGAGAAACATATGGCCGCAGTTGGGTCCTGGTTTAGGATCCATTTTCCTTGAATAAATCAGACTTCCAAGACATAGTTCCTGTCTGTTGATAAAGAGTCCAGCTGTTGGCTTGAATACCAAATAAACCACGCAATGCATTTGCTTACTCTGAATTGGGGGCGTTTTAATAAAACAGAACTGCAGCGCGCATTTATCAAAGACATTATTCGCAGATACTCTGGGATGTGGCTGAAATATGTCCCCTTCCATCTCATTGGATTCGTAGCGTGGATAATAACAACCAGCTAGTTTTACAATATATATTATTAATTCTCACAGTTGTAAGATATAGTATTCACTGGAGTTGTAATACAGCTTTTGGCTGCGTAACTGTTTTTCAACCGAGTGAGGATTTTGGACAAGGAAATTAACTTTTTTGTAAATAATATATATAAGCAAGTGTTAGTGCAAGTTAACATTTAGGAAGATACGGAAGGCTTACAGAGTGGGAGGAGGTTTCACAGTCTTCTCATAACTAGTTGAAGCCATTTCAGTGTCCCAGCAAATTCAGTGCGTCAATATCTCTTTTTGTGTGTGTGTGTGTGTGTGTGTTTTTTTTTTAAGGATTACGCATGATCATCAAGATATAAAGATCTAGCGTGTTGGAAAAAAGTGGACAATATGTAAGTTTATGATTTACCGGACAGAGAGAGAGAGAGAGAGAGAGAGAGAGATAGTGATAGTTAGGTAAGTATATAATGGCACGGAAACTTAACATGAATGAAGAAAGTTGGTGTAATACTGGAGAAATCCATAAGAGCTCTCTATCCAATCAAGGGTACAGAGAAATACAAACAGACAGACAGGCTCAATTGTCTAGTTTTTCCAGAAGTTACTTATTAAATGACATAGAACAACCCTGCAAATTGGTTGAAACAAATAACTCCTAGGAAATAAAAGGAAAATATGAGTACTCTGTAAAGGTATACACCGAAGTTGGGCGTGGCTCCTATACCTTACTATGTTATCGGGTATTCATGTTGTACCTGGCATTCGTTGCTAGCACGCGACTTTTTAGAAGCCTCTGAAAGAGAGAGAGAAAGTCTGAGAGAGATACTACCTTCCTCCCCTTCTGCACACAAATACAATTTCCCGAAAACCATGACTCTGGTTTCCAGACTCGATTTTGCCGCAGTTCCAGGCGAATGACGTCTGCCCCCGGGAATGGAATGACACCATAACGAATTCCCATTTGTTCGTTATCTCGTAAGAATGAGGCTTCACGCCCTGGGCAATCCGCTTCTTTCTTCACCTGCAGATGGGGACTCCTTCATTTCGGCTTTGATGTCGCAGTTAACGAAGAAGCTTCGAGTCTCCTGATTTCTCTGCACATAAATGTGTTTTATTGACAGGTTTTCGCTTCTTACTCGGGGTGTAAACCTGCAAACTACTTTGTTATTGTTCTTGTTTTTGTTTTTGTTCTTGTTGGGGGTGGGTAGGAAAGCCCTATGGAAAAGCATAAAAAGGTCTGAAAAAGGTGTTTCGCGTTGAGTTAAAGATACATGAATTTTTGTGTACGATATTTATGATGTATTTATTAGAATGAAAATGTAGAAAATAAATAATGAGCATGTTAATCAGCGCAGAACAATTATTTCTAATAACATATAGCGTATTTATTTTAATTTTCGTTGGTTACGCGCTTTTTTACCGTAGATTTTAGTACGCTCTGCGAGTAAGCTGGAGGTCGAGTCGGTCATTGAATTTGTCTTGTAAATTAATGATAATCTGAAAATATTTTAAGTTTATATTTTCGTTCCATGTCTAATGACAAATTTACCTTTCTGGTGAGAAACATCGTCCTATGAAGATTCTTGAGACTGAAAAGTAGCAAAACTTATGAGGCATTGAAGGCTCACGACCACCATACCATGTGGCATTCTAGCTTTATGTGTACTATTCAGTCAGTTCTTTTCATTTCCCATATTTGAAATATAATTTGCGATAACATCTGAAGTGACAAAAACCGCCTAATGTCAAAATGGAGTCCTGTGGAATGACTACAGCCTTGAAGCCGTAATAGTTCGTAAAGTTTGTCACTGTGTCACTGTTAAGTCAAGCACCATAAGTCTGCAATGTTCTTTTTTCGGTATCACTGATAACCTTATTATTAATATAGTACACTGAATATGAATGAGGATTTTTATGAAACGCAGAATATCCTGCAGCATCGTGATCTTTCCTGAGCCCCAGATAGCAGAACGACCTGATACATTTGCTCATAAAGAGTATTCATACAAATGCACTGACAAACTACTGATGCAAAGACAAAGATACTGTAAATACCCCAAATTAAGCCCGAGAGAGAGAGAAGCCAGAGAGAGAGAAGAGAGAGGAGAGAGGATGAGAGAGAGAGAGAGAGAGAGAGAGAGAGAGAGAGAAATATCATTCAAGCCAATGGGATCAACACCTATCAAATTGACACTGACGAAGGCCTAACTCGATCTAAAGTACCATCCGATCTTCAAAGGAGCTGCTGCTGCTCCCATCTCAGTTCTCAAAGGGGGCGCCCCTGGGAGGGAATATGGCCAAGGGCTCCCAGGGTCAAAGGCCCCTTGGGCTTAGTGAAGAGACATTGATACAGAGAGTAAAAATGCCCCCTTTTTTAAGGTCAATCTGACAATCACATTCGACTCAGTGGCGAGGACTGCACGAATGGACACTCAAGTTAAAATCCAATGAAAAGTCACTCATATAAAGTTCATGGATGTCTCCGGGGATAAAGCTGAATTCCATTCAACCCCTTTTTGGACAACGGGTCTGTATAGTGACGTAAGACGGTACACGCCGAAACTTTCTACAGCAGACTTGGGTAGTTGAACATCTGGCTAGTTTCGTACTCCCAGACACCTGTCATCCAGAAAGGAGTGAAATGGAAAGCTCTCTCAAACACCCGGAGACATCCATGAATTTATATGAGTGACTGTGCTGTATCAAATGTATATACTACCTCATTCCAAGAGGCTATTTAGGCGCCATCAGTGGCTCCTGGTAGTTATGACGTCAGGTAATCTGAAGTCTATCAGTTCCAGGGACCTTCTGAGAATTGGAATACGAACTCCTGGTGCTACTCTCTGGAATGAACAAAGATGTATTGTGTATATATATATATATATATATATATATATATATATATATATATATATATATATAATATATATATATATATATATGAACGGAGAAAACAGGCGAGTCAGCCAAAGTGATAAAATGCACAGGGAGCAGGAGCAGGAACAAACATGGCGAAGTATTTTACACTTTATTCCGACACGTTTCGCATTCAGCAGAATGCATCTTCAGGGTCTGTATAATAAATAATGACTAATATAAATTAAATTGATTTGAAAATTGTCTAAGAATTATTTACAAACTAGTTAAAATGAAAACCGAAACTTCACACATAGATTAAAATACACTAACAATTGATAAAACAACACGAGAAATTAAAAGCACATAACGTTAATTAAAAGTTCAAATTGAAAATTATAACAAAAAACTAAATAAATAAATTAGTAAAATACAAAGTTAAAATACAAAGTTAAAAAATATTTGACGAGCACTGGTGGTCGACCTACCATGGTAAGAGATAAACAAAAACTAAAATAGTTTTTGTTTATCTCTTACAAGGGGGTGGAGGTGGTCTGGTTGTTCAATTGCGGAACAAGTTGTTTAATAAAAAGGCTCTCGAGGATCAATAGTTCATTTGGGCTGGAGGTTTGACTAACAATAATAAAATAATCATATTTAATATCAACTTTACATTTTTTGCTATGTTTACATATACTGGACTGTTCGGGATTTGACAGTGAACATCCAGTACGGAAACTAACTCCCTTGTGGCAGTCTATGCGAACCCTCATCATCCTCTGAGAAGAACCCACGTAAGTCCCCAGACTACATCTGGGACAAGAATATTTGTACACTATACCAGAGGACATGAGGGAGCATAAACGATCTTTAAATCTAAACATGGATCCAGTTGTTAGTGGATTGATAGGAATGAGTTTTACTTTTAATGCGCCAAAGTATTTTTGTACTATTTTTGTAAATTCGGCCCTAAAGAGTTTTGCACCAACACCAATGAAATTAATGTTCCAAAGCTTCCTTTTTATGCGCGATTCTCTATTTACACGATGATTCCTTTAGGGCCGAATTTACAAAAATCGTACAAAAATACTTTGTCGCATTAAAAGTAAACCTCATTCCTATCAATCCACTAACAACTGGATCCATGTTTAGATTTAAAGATCGTTTATGCTCCCTCATGTCCTCTGGTATAGTGTACAAATATTCTTGTCCCAGATGTAGTCTGGGGACTTACGTGGGTTCTTCTCAGAGGATGATGAGGGTTCGCATAGACTGCCACAAGGGAGTTAGTTTCCGTACTGGATGTTCACTGTCAAATCCCGAACAGTCCAGTATATGTAAACATAGCAAAAAATGTAAAGTTGATATTAAATATGATTATTTTATTATTGTTAGTCAAACCTCCAGCCCAAATGAACTATTGATCCTCGAGAGCCTTTTTATTAAACAACTTGTTCCGCAATTGAACAACCAGACCACCTCCACCCCCTTGTAAGAGATAAACAAAAACTATTTTAGTTTTTGTTTATCTCTTACCATGGTAGGTCGACCACCAGTGCTCGTCAAATATTTTTTAACTTTGTATTTTAACTTTGTATTTTACTAATTTATTTATTTAGTTTTTTGTTATAATTTTCAATTTGAACTTTTAATTAACGTATGTGCTTTTAATTTCTCGTGTTGTTTTATCAATTGTTAGTGTATTTTTATCTAAGTGTGAAGTTTCGGTTTTCATTTTAACTATAGTCCATTCACATAAGGTAGATTCTTGTGCCTACGAGACGTTTGTTTTGCGGCCTCTGATTGGCTGGTACCGGGAGGCAGACTGCTCGCTCACTGGGTCATATTTTCGTTTGTAGCTTAGAAAACTAGCATTATGTTTACATTTCTTCATTTATCTCACGTTTTACAAAAGATAGGAAAGTTTTGGTCATACCAAAGGATTCGGTATTAAATTTACAATTAATTAATCTTTCCATGAAGTCAATAAGTTAAAATACAAAGGAACTACAACGAGTAGAAGTAAAGAGAGAAGCATTTCATTCTTTATACCTGTCTTTATTTTTTCGTCAGATTTTGCATAATTCATGAGATCAAGATAAAATAAAATCTTGTGTTTTTAAACAATAAAATCACCCTGAATACGCTGGTGCTTTCAGATTTTAGATGCGTGTAATATGTAAAGAGGAAATGAAGAATATGTCTAATTATGTTGCATCCGTACTTGACTCGGTTGACAGTAGTACCGAGAGACGATATGAGAAGTTTACAGTTTCAAGGATATGTATTTACCGAATTATTATGTCATTACATTTTCTGTAAATAAATGCATAGATTTCCCATTATGACTTTCGAACATTTTTACTCAAATATCATATATGTCCGTATTTCTGGACATATCTGATAAAAAAAAGTAAATACATAATCAGATGGATGCATCTGGGTGTTGGCTTCAATTTAGTCTAGGTGAGAAATGTGCATGCTTTATGAGGCTCACTGATAAGTAACAGAACTTGTTTCTCTGGTCAATAACATCAAAAGCTTATGGTTTTCATATGTTCCCTCAATAAACAAAAGTACATCTGTTTATTTCTTACCATAAAATTTGTTGACAGAATATTATATTCGTTACATCGTCAACAAATTTTATGGTAAGAAATAAACAGATGTACTTTTGTTTATTAAGGGAACATATGAAAACCATAAGCTTTTGATGTTACTGGTCAGCGAAACTTATCAGTGAGCCTCATAAAGCATGCACATTTCTCACCTAGACTAAATTGAAGCCAACCCCCAGATGCATCCATCTGATTATGTATTTACTTTTTTTTATCAGATATGTCCAGAAATACGGACATATATGATACTTGAGTAAAAATGTTCGAAAGTTATAATGGGAAATCTATGCATTTATTTACAGAAAATGTAATGACATAATAATTCGGTAAATACATATTCTCGAAACTGCAAACTTCTCATATCGCCAATTGGCAACTGCCAACGCGCCAACGGCTCTAGCTGAGAGGGCCAGACCCCATGGTATCTTGCGTCTCTCGGCACTACTGTCAACCGATTCAAGTACGGATGCAACATAATTAGACATATTCTTCATTTTCTCTTTACATATTACACGCATCTAAAATCTGAAAGCACCAGCGTATTCAGGGTGATTTTATTGTTTAAAAACACAAGATTTTATTTTATCTTGATCTCATGAATTATGCAAAGTCCGACGATAAATAAAAACAGGTATAAAGAATGAAATGCTTCTCTCTTCACTTCTACTCATTGTAATTCCTTTGTATTTTAATTTATTGATTTCAGGAAAAGATTAATTAATTGTACATTTAATACCGAATCCTTTGGTATGACCAAAACTTTCCCATCTTTTGTAAAACGCGAGATAAATGAAGATATGTAAACATAATGCTAGTTTTCTAAGCTACAAACGAAAATATGACCCAGTGAGCGAGCAGTCTGCCTCCCGGTACCAGCCAATCAGAGGCCGCCAAACAAACGTCTCGTTCGTACAAGAATCTACCTTATGTTAATGGACTATAGTTTGTAAATAATTTTTAGACAATTTTCAAATCAATTTAATTTATATTAGTTATTATTTATTATACAGACCCTGAAGATGCATTCTGCTGAATGCGAAACGTGTCGGAATAAAGTGTAAAATACTCCGCCATGTTTATTCCTGCTCCTGCTCCCTGTGCAATGTAATAATATATATATATATATATATATATATATATATTATATATATTATATATATATATATACATATATATATTATCATTTGTATATATATATATATATTACAATATATATATATAATTATATTATATATGTATATATATATACATCCATTAACTACAAATGTCGGTAACATCACTGAAGTCCTCCTGATTTCTCTTCTGAGCGCTGGTTCGAATCCAGGACAGGACGAAATTATTATTAACCAAAAAATTCCCCTTCGTGTAACATATTATGAAAATATATTAATTCAGAGGTAGAGCGAATTGGATATTAAAGGATATTTGTATCTTAATGCATGTATATGCTTCGTGGTGACGTCATAAAAATTCATATGTATACATATTTATAGAAATACCCGTTGTTGTATACGACTAGTGTGAACTGGTTGGTATCGGTCTCATCTTTCAATTGAAAGACCTGGGTTCGATTCCGATGTGAGTCAGAAATTTAATATATATATATATATATATATATATATATATATATATATATATAATATATGAATAACTTGATCACGAAGTATATAAAACGTGACGCTATGTATAAATTAAGGTTTTGCCACGGAGGAAAATGAAAGGCGAGAGAGCCAAGAACTTTCGGTCTAACCTGGTTGTTCTTGGTTCTTGTTAGACCGAAAGTTCTTGGCTCTCTCGCCTTTCATTTTCCTCCGTGGCAAAACCTTTATATATATATATATATATATATATATATATATATATATATATATATATATTATATATATATATGTGTGTGTGTGTGTGTGTGTGTGTGTGTGTGTGTGTGTGAGGAAATACTACTGCTTTATTATGACAATACTTTGGCAAGCTACATCAAATGGAAGAGTAAAGATTCGCTATTCTCAGTTATCTAAAGGATATGTACAGTACAATGCATTACCATTGTTACAAAGCATTGCATTTTGTGATATGCACCAGTGCGTTGCAGTTCTGTTTTGACAGTCACCAGTTGCTACTGGTACAAAATAAAATTAACATTATATGTATAGCATTTAAACAATCCATTGGTGTTTAAATGCTATGCATATAATAGGGAACGCCCACACATGAACAGACAATGAAACCAAGAACAACCAGGTTAGTTATATCCAATTTGAATGATGATCACATTTTTCCTGACAAGCCTTAACTGAAGAGATAGCGCCCTGCTTGTTACTGCCATCTACTGATCGCGCGGCAAATTGTTCAAGGACGCTGTATACTTTCAATTGCCATCATCCTTGGCCGTGGAGTCTCACTCTATCGTCGGAAGATTAGAACGCAGACAGAGGTCGTTCAGTTGCTGTTGGAGAGGTGGTGATGTGTTCCAGTTTTTCGCCTGTTGAACGGTTCGCCGTGTCGGTATTTCATGTTCTCCCTCATTCGTTGGTAAGTTTCATTAGTGTTTTTTTGTGCGTTTATTTATTGCATTATTGGTATATAATAGTTGTGGTATGTCAAAGGTTTTGTGAAATCTTCATGGTCATTTTTTTTTCTTTCTTTTTACACAGCATAGTGGTCTTTGATTAAATTCTCCATGATTGATCTTGTACCTTTTATTTTTTCAGTGTCGAGGTCCTGTGGCTCTAAGCTTATTTAGGCAGCACCAGGAACAGTTAAGATGTCCTGCTGAACTCTGAAGACAGCGTGGGTAACTATTTTTCTCTTCAGAATAAAGAGGTGAGGAACTTTAATTATACTTATTACTAAACCTGTGCAAGTCTAACCTCCCCCTTCAGGGGCGGCGCCCTTGAAGGGGGAGGGATTCTTTCTTTATGTACGATGGACTTTTTGTCTGTCGTATGTCAAGAAGGAGGCTTGCACTTACTTTTTTAACTAATTACTTTTAAGCTCTATAGATTGTAGATGCTTTTGAGCAGCTTATTTTAAACTGTTGCAGCTTGAATCACTTTAATTTAACTCTAATCGCGGAACACTCAGTAGTTAGTTTTGATATCTTTTCTACTTTTAAATGTTGCTTGTTTTCTATAGTAAATAAATGAAACTTTGTTAAATATTTTTAACAGATTTAAACTGAGGTATAACCTTCCGAACATAGCCTTAATTTGTTTTATGGGACTTTTAAAATTACACATTTTCAGTAAGCTTTTCAATTGCAAATTTGTGATAGTAATAACTTTTGGCATAAGTTTTCTAGTTGTGATAAATTTTAATGTGCAGATCTTAATTGCCTTTTTTGGGGGGAGGGGGCGCCAGGTTCTACTGGTTTGAGTGGCAGATGCAATGATTAATGCCAAAGTTCGAGGCGAATAATGAAAGTTTGCTTGGCTTTAGTTCTAATCCTTTTGCCCAGAGTTGCAAGTTAGTATAATGGGTTCCAGAGAAGTGAATTGCTTTAAATTGTTTTAAAGCACAGCGTATTTAAGTTTTTGTAACTTTCGATAATAAATTTTATATAACTTTTCTAGTTTAATTCTTATATGTATCCAAACAGTTTTACTACTAGCATTTAAACTTGTTGGTAAAATGGGATATGTTGACAAAGGCATTGGTTAAGTTAGTCTATGGTAAATTAAAATTTAATTCTACCATTTGAAAAATCTGGAAAAAGGAGTTGAAGAGGTTTCCTGAACCTTAAGAACTTAGTCTTCCTAAATTTCAGAAATCCTGTAATGGTTCATCTTTGGATTAAAACTTGGTCTGTTAATGTTTTATCGCGAAACTAATTTTTGTGAAATTTAAGCTTTGGATTAAATTATAGTCTCCAGGTACTGTCAGTGTAGGTAGTTGTGCTCTGGCAGTTCTCTTTGCGATTTTAGTACCATACAACTGAGTGTTAAATAAGTGAAAGTCCCAATGATCATTGGTGGTAATTGCAATTGCTGAATGAGGTTTGTTTAAAGTTTATTTAACCGTAATAGGTGTGATTGACACATGAAACTGGTAAGTTAACGGTATTTTGTTTGGTAATTAAACTCAAATCTTAGGGATTTGACCAGTGATTTGAACCATTCTAGCGATGGCAGTCTTGTAAGCATGTCGAAAATGTAGACGCACTTTTATAAATTGAAACTGGGAAACTAGTAAACAAATTAATCGGTTACGGTGTTCAGATAGAGATAAAGGGAGTGTTTTAAGTATTGAAGCTTCCAGTCAAGTAAATTATTGAAGCTTCCAGTGAAGACCATTATTGACAAGCTAGAAGCTTCCAGTCAAGTCAATTGAGATACTTCCAGTCTATTAATAAGCTTCCAGTCGGTCAATTATTGAAGCTAGAAGCTTCCAGCAAACTAAATTATGAGAAGCTTCCAGTAAAATTAATCTAATCTTATACTAAGGGCAAAACTGGATTGCGAAAGTGAT